>NC_047071.1:5392334-5469097 GCF_902459465.1 Asterias rubens | reverse complement strand
TCATGGCTACCGTGAAAAAGTCTGCAACCGTTCGGGCCCACCCTCCAGCAATCAAGATGGTGGTTGCCGCTATCGTGGCACTGAAGGAGAAAAACGGTTCGTCCAGTCAAGCCATCAGAAAGTACATCAAGGACACATTCCAAGTCGACATGGACAGGCAGGCCGTTTTCATCCGAAAAGCCCTCAATACCGGTGTGCAGAAGGGAGTTCTTATCCAGACCAAGGGCAAGGGAGCTTCCGGTTCATTCAAATTGGACCCAGCAAAGGACAAGGCCAAGGAACAGGCGGAGAAGGTCAAAGAACGAGCCAAGGCCAAGAAAGAGAAGGATCAAGCAAAGAAAGCAGAGATGAAAGCCAAGAAAGCAGAGAAAGCCGCAGCCAAGAAGGAGAAGGCCAAGAAAACCAAGATAACCAAGAAGAAGACTCCAAAGAAAATCGTCAAGAAGACACCCACCAAGAAAGTTGCAGCCAAGAAAACAGCAGCCAAGCCATCAAAGAAAGTCGCCAAGCCCAGCAAAGCCGCAAAGAGTCCAAAGCCAAAGGCAAAGAAGGCCACCAAAGCAGCAAAGCCGAAGAAGACCACCAAGCCAAAGAAGTAGTCAGTTCCCACCCGGGACAATCAACCAAACCAAACGGCTCTTTTCAGAGCCACAACTTACAAAAAGAGACTATTACCTGCATTTGTCTAGGAAAAATAATTGAAAAATTAAATAATCACATCGGCAGATAATTTATTTGTTTCGATAAAAAAAATACATCAAAATATTAAATACATAAACATTACATAAATAAGTAACTAGTTTGATCAAAAACACTATGTAACAGAAACAAAATGGCGAAAAACGATGGATCTAATAAAAACAAACTCACAAGTTTACATAAAAGGAGCGGTGATGTAGGGGGGCATTATGCAACAAAACAAAATGGCGAAACACGATGAATTTGATGTAAACAAACGTACCAATTTACATAACTATGCGGTGTTTGTTAGTTTGTTTGTTTGTTTTCTGAAGGGGGGCAGTAGAGACACGGGGGGGTACACAGAAGGGCGGAAATAGTAAGAATGTATCAACTTGCATGCGACTCCACTGCCTTAAGCACCAATAATGCCCAAATAACAAAAACGAGTTTGTTTCTCGAAATTGTCGCAAGACAATTTTACAACAACTATTGCGTGATTGGATTAATTGACTTGCTAAGATCATCATCATTATTTGAAGCAATAATCATATGTTACATAAATCGATGTAACATTATATGCGACAAAAAAATGAATAAAATTTCACTATCGGAAACAATGTCATTTCATAGTGGTCGTTTCAGGCTTAGATATTGAGACCTCGTAAAAGAAAATTGTATGCATGGAAAGGTTAGAACTTGACCAACACATCTACAGTTATGGGGAAATTGTCCGATGCTATTTTAAACAAGAATTTTGCAAATCAGAAGAAAAATGAAACACACTAATATTGGAGTAAATTCCAGCTCCACGCGAACCGCCGAGTCTCGCCGGTTGATTGAGCAGCGTGAATGGACCCAGGGGCTGCTCAGAGCCACCCGTGACCCTTGAAAAAGGCTGACGGTCCGGTGGGTCTCATCAGTATTGCTCGCTGTAAAGCTTCTTACGAAACGATTCCCTCGCATCATCTCTCTCTATCATCATGGCTACCGTGAAAAAGTCTGCAACCGTTCGGGCCCACCCTCCAGCAATCAAGATGGTGGTTGCCGCTATCGTGGCACTGAAGGAGAAAAACGGTTCGTCCAGTCAAGCCATCAGAAAGTACATCAAGGACACATTCCAAGTCGACATGGACAGGCAGGCCGTTTTCATCCGAAAAGCCCTCAATACCGGTGTGCAGAAGGGAGTTCTTATCCAGACCAAGGGCAAGGGAGCTTCCGGTTCATTCAAATTGGACCCAGCAAAGGACAAGGCCAAGGAACAGGCGGAGAAGGTCAAAGAACGAGCCAAGGCCAAGAAAGAGAAGGATCAAGCAAAGAAAGCAGAGATGAAAGCCAAGAAAGCAGAGAAAGCCGCAGCCAAGAAGGAGAAGGCCAAGAAAACCAAGATAACCAAGAAGAAGACTCCAAAGAAAATCGTCAAGAAGACACCCACCAAGAAAGTTGCAGCCAAGAAAACAGCAGCCAAGCCATCAAAGAAAGTCGCCAAGCCCAGCAAAGCCGCAAAGAGTCCAAAGCCAAAGGCAAAGAAGGCCACCAAAGCAGCAAAGCCGAAGAAGACCACCAAGCCAAAGAAGTAGTCAGTTCCCACCCGGGACAATCAACCAAACCAAACGGCTCTTTTCAGAGCCACAACTTACAAAAAGAGACTATTACCTGCATTTGTCTAGGAAAAATAATTGAAAAATTAAATAATCACATCGGCAGATAATTTATTTGTTTCGATAAAAAAAATACATCCAAAATATTAAATACATAAACATTACATAAATAAGTAACTAGTTTGATCAAAAACACTATGTAACAGAAACAAAATGGCGAAAAACGATGGATCTAATAAAAACAAACTCACAAGTTTACATAAAAGCAGCGGTGATGTAGGGGGGCATTATGCAACAAAACAAAATGGCGAAACACGATGAATTTGATGTAAACAAACGTACCAATTTACATAACTATGCGGTGTTTGTTAGTTTGTTTGTTTGTTTTCTGAAGGGGGGCAGTAGAGACACGGGGGGGGGGGTACACAGAAGGGCGGAAATAGTAAGAATGTATCAACTTGCATGCGACTCCACTGCCTTAAGCACCAATAATGCCCAAATAACAAAAACGAGTTTGTTTCTCGAAATTGTCGCAAGACAATTTTACAACAACTATTGCGTGATTGGATTAATTGACTTGCTAAGATCATCATCATTATTTGAAACAATAATCATATGTTACATAAATCGATGTAACATTATATGCGACAAAAAAATGAATAAAATTTCACTATCGGAAACAATGTCATTTCATAGTGGTCGTTTCAGGCTTAGATATTGAGACCTCGTAAAAGAAAATTGTATGCATGGAAAGGTTAGAACTTGACCAACACATCTACAGTTATGGGGAAATTGTCCGATGCTATTTTAAACAAGAATTTTGCAAATCAGAAGAAAAATGAAACACACTAATATTGGAGTAAATTCCAGCTCCACGCGAACCGCCGAGTCTCGCCGGTTGATTGAGCAGCGTGAATGGACCCAGGGGCTGCTCAGAGCCACCCGTGACCCTTGAAAAAGGCTGACGGTCCGGTGGGTCTCATCAGTATTGCTCGCTGTAAAGCTTCTTACGAAACGATTCCCTTGCATCATCTCTCTCTATCATCATGGCTACCGTGAAAAAGTCTGCAACCGTTCGGGCCCACCCTCCAGCAATCAAGATGGTGGTTGCCGCTATCGTGGCACTGAAGGAGAAAAACGGTTCGTCCAGTCAAGCCATCAGAAAGTACATCAAGGACACATTCCAAGTCGACATGGACAGGCAGGCCGTTTTCATCCGAAAAGCCCTCAATACCGGTGTGCAGAAGGGAGTTCTTATCCAGACCAAGGGCAAGGGAGCTTCCGGTTCATTCAAATTGGACCCAGCAAAGGACAAGGCCAAGGAACAGGCGGAGAAGGTCAAAGAACGAGCCAAGGCCAAGAAAGAGAAGGATCAAGCAAAGAAAGCAGAGATGAAAGCCAAGAAAGCAGAGAAAGCCGCAGCCAAGAAGGAGAAGGCCAAGAAAACCAAGATAACCAAGAAGAAGACTCCAAAGAAAATCGTCAAGAAGACACCCACCAAGAAAGTTGCAGCCAAGAAAACAGCAGCCAAGCCATCAAAGAAAGTCGCCAAGCCCAGCAAAGCCGCAAAGAGTCCAAAGCCAAAGGCAAAGAAGGCCACCAAAGCAGCAAAGCCGAAGAAGACCACCAAGCCAAAGAAGTAGTCAGTTCCCACCCGGGACAATCAACCAAACCAAACGGCTCTTTTCAGAGCCACAACTTACAAAAAGAGACTATCACCTGCATTTGTCTAGGAAAAATAATTGAAAAATTAAATAATCACATCGGCAGATAATTTATTTGTTTCGATAAAAAAAATACATCCAAAATATTAAATACATAAACATTACATAAATAAGTAACTAGTTTGATCAAAAACACTATGTAACAGAAACAAAATGGCGAAAAACGATGGATCTAATAAAAACAAACCCACAAGGTTACATAAAAGCAGCGGTGATGTAGGGGGGGGGGGGCATTATGCAACAAAACAAAATGGCGAAACAAGGAGAAAAACGGTTCGTCCAGTCAAGCCATCAGAAAGTACATCAAGGACACATTCCAAGTCGACATGGACAGGCAGGCCGTTTTCATCCGAAAAGCCCTCAATACCGGTGTGCAGAAGGGAGTTCTTATCCAGACCAAGGGCAAGGGAGCTTCCGGTTCATTCAAATTGGACCCAGCAAAGGACAAGGCCAAGGAACAGGCGGAGAAGGTCAAAGAACGAGCCAAGGCCAAGAAAGAGAAGGATCAAGCAAAGAAAGCAGAGATGAAAGCCAAGAAAGCAGAGAAAGCCGCAGCCAAGAAGGAGAAGGCCAAGAGAACCAAGATAACCAAGAAGAAAACTCCAAAGAAAATCGTCAAGAAGACACCCACCAAGAAAGTTGCAGCCAAGAAAACAGCAGCCAAGCCATCAAAGAAAGTCGCCAAGCCCAGCAAAGCCGCAAAGAGTCCAAAGCCAAAGGCAAAGAAGGCCACCAAAGCAGCAAAGCCGAAGAAGACCACCAAGCCAAAGAAGTAGTCAGTTCCCACCCGGGACAATCAACCAAACCAAACGGCTCTTTTCAGAGCCACAACTTACAAAAAGAGACTATTACCTGCATTTGTCTAGGAAAAATAATTGAAAAATTAAATAATCACATCGGCAGATAATTTATTTGTTTCGATAAAAAAAATACATCCAAAATATTAAATACATAAACATTACATAAATAAGTAACTAGTTTGATCAAAAACACTATGTTACAGAAACAAAATGGCGAAAAACGATGGATCTAATAAAAACAAACTCACAAGTTTACATAAAAGCAGCGGTGATGTAGGGGGGCATTATGCAACAAAACAAAATGGCGAAACACGATGAATTTGATGTAAACAAACGTACCAATTTACATAACTATGCGGTGTTTGTTAGTTTGTTTGTTTGTTTTCTGAAGGGGGGCAGTAGAGACACGGGGGGGGTACACAGAAGGGCGGAAATAGTAAGAATGTATCAACTTGCATGCGACTCCACTGCCTTAAGCACCAATAATGCCCAAATAACAAAAACGAGTTTGTTTCTCGAAATTGTCGCAAGACAATTTTACAACAACTATTGCGTGATTGGATTAATTGACTTGCTAAGATCATCATCATTATTTGAAACAATAATCATATGTTACATAAATCGATGTAACATTATATGCGACAAAAAAATGAATAAAATTTCACTATCGGAAACAATGTCATTTCATAGTGGTCGTTTCAGGCTTAGATATTGAGACCTCGTAAAAGAAAATTGTATGCATGGAAAGGTTAGAACTTGACCAACACATCTACAGTTATGGGGAAATTGTCCGATGCTATTTTAAACAAGAATTTTGCAAATCAGAAGAAAAATGAAACACACTAATATTGGAGTAAATTCCAGCTCCACGCGAACCGCCGAGTCTCGCCGGTTGATTGAGCAGCGTGAATGGACCCAGGGGCTGCTCAGAGCCACCCGTGACCCTTGAAAAAGGCTGACGGTCCGGTGGGTCTCATCAGTATTGCTCGCTGTAAAGCTTCTTACGAAACGATTCCCTCGCATCATCTCTCTCTATCATCATGGCTACCGTGAAAAAGTCTGCAACCGTTCGGGCCCACCCTCCAGCAATCAAGATGGTGGTTGCCGCTATCGTGGCACTGAAGGAGAAAAACGGTTCGTCCAGTCAAGCCATCAGAAAGTACATCAAGGACACATTCCAAGTCGACATGGACAGGCAGGCCGTTTTCATCCGAAAAGCCCTCAATACCGGTGTGCAGAAGGGAGTTCTTATCCAGACCAAGGGCAAGGGAGCTTCCGGTTCATTCAAATTGGACCCAGCAAAGGACAAGGCCAAGGAACAGGCGGAGAAGGTCAAAGAACGAGCCAAGGCCAAGAAAGAGAAGGATCAAGCAAAGAAAGCAGAGATGAAAGCCAAGAAAGCAGAGAAAGCCGCAGCCAAGAAGGAGAAGGCCAAGAAAACCAAGATAACCAAGAAGAAGACTCCAAAGAAAATCGTCAAGAAGACACCCACCAAGAAAGTTGCAGCCAAGAAAACAGCAGCCAAGCCATCAAAGAAAGTCGCCAAGCCCAGCAAAGCCGCAAAGAGTCCAAAGCCAAAGGCAAAGAAGGCCACCAAAGCAGCAAAGCCGAAGAAGACCACCAAGCCAAAGAAGTAGTCAGTTCCCACCCGGGACAATCAACCAAACCAAACGGCTCTTTTCAGAGCCACAACTTACAAAAAGAGACTATTACCTGCATTTGTCTAGGAAAAATAATTGAAAAATTAAATAATCACATCGGCAGATAATTTATTTGTTTCGATAAAAAAAATACATCCAAAATATTAAATACATAAACATTACATAAATAAGTAACTAGTTTGATCAAAAACACTATGTAACAGAAACAAAATGGCGAAAAACGATGGATCTAATAAAAACAAACTCACAAGTTTACATAAAAGCAGCGGTGATGTAGGGGGGCATTATGCAACAAAACAAAATGGCGAAACACGATGAATTTGATGTAAACAAACGTACCAATTTACATAACTATGCGGTGTTTGTTAGTTTGTTTGTTTGTTTTCTGAAGGGGGGCAGTAGAGACACGGGGGGGGGTACACAGAAGGGCGGAAATAGTAAGAATGTATCAACTTGCATGCGACTCCACTGCCTTAAGCACCAATAATGCCCAAATAACAAAAACGAGTTTGTTTCTCGAAATTGTCGCAAGACAATTTTACAACAACTATTGCGTGATTGGATTAATTGACTTGCTAAGATCATCATCATTATTTGAAAGCAATAATCATATGTTACATAAATCGATGTAACATTATATGCGACAAAAAAATGAATAAAATTTCACTATCGGAAACAATGTCATTTCATAGTGGTCGTTTCAGGCTTAGATATTGAGACCTCGTAAAGAAAATTGTATGCATGGAAAGGTTAGAACTTGACCAACACATCTACAGTTATGGGGAAATTGTCCGATGCTATTTTAAACAAGAATTTTGCAAATCAGAAGAAAAATGAAACACACTAATATTGGAGTAAATTCCAGCTCCACGCGAACCGCCGAGCCTCGCCGGTTGATTGAGCAGCGTGAATGGACCCAGGGGCTGCTCAGAGCCACCCGTGACCCTTGAAAAAGGCTGACGGTCCGGTGGGTCTCATCAGTGTTGCTCGCTGTAAAGCTTCTTACGAAACGATTCCCTCGCATCATCTCTCTCTATCATCATGGCTACCGTGAAAAAGTCTGCAACCGTTCGGGCCCACCCTCCAGCAATCAAGATGGTGGTTGCCGCTATCGTGGCACTGAAGGAGAAAAACGGTTCGTCCAGTCAAGCCATCAGAAAGTACATCAAGGACACATTCCAAGTCGACATGGACAGGCAGGCCGTTTTCATCCGAAAAGCCCTCAATACCGGTGTGCAGAAGGGAGTTCTTATCCAGACCAAGGGCAAGGGAGCTTCCGGTTCATTCAAATTGGACCCAGCAAAGGACAAGGCCAAGGAACAGGCGGAGAAGGTCAAAGAACGAGCCAAGGCCAAGAAAGAGAAGGATCAAGCAAAGAAAGCAGAGATGAAAGCCAAGAAAGCAGAGAAAGCCGCAGCCAAGAAGGAGAAGGCCAAGAAAACCAAGATAACCAAGAAGAAGACTCCAAAGAAAATCGTCAAGAAGACACCCACCAAGAAAGTTGCAGCCAAGAAAACAGCAGCCAAGCCATCAAAGAAAGTCGCCAAGCCCAGCAAAGCCGCAAAGAGTCCAAAGCCAAAGGCAAAGAAGGCCACCAAAGCAGCAAAGCCGAAGAAGACCACCAAGCCAAAGAAGTAGTCAGTTCCCACCCGGGACAATCAACCAAACCAAACGGCTCTTTTCAGAGCCACAACTTACAAAAAGAGACTATTACCTGCATTTGTCTAGGAAAAATAATTGAAAAATTAAATAATCACATCGGCAGATAATTTATTTGTTTCGATAAAAAAAATACATCCAAAATATTAAATACATAAACATTACATAAATAAGTAACTAGTTTGATCAAAAACACTATGTAACAGAAACAAAATGGCGAAAAACGATGGATCTAATAAAAACAAACTCACAAGTTTACATAAAAGCAGCGGTGATGTAGGGGGGCATTATGCAACAAAACAAAATGGCGAAACACGATGAATTTGATGTAAACAAACGTACCAATTTACATAACTATGCGGTGTTTGTTAGTTTGTTTGTTTGTTTTCTGAAGGGGGGCAGTAGAGACACGGGGGGGGTACACAGAAGGGCGGAAATAGTAAGAATGTATCAACTTGCATGCGACTCCACTGCCTTAAGCACCAATAATGCCCAAATAACAAAAACGAGTTTGTTTCTCGAAATTGTCGCAAGACAATTTTACAACAACTATTGCGTGATTGGATTAATTGACTTGCTAAGATCATCATCATTATTTGAAGCAATAATCATATGTTACATAAATCGATGTAACATTATATGCGACAAAAAAATGAATAAAATTTCACTATCGGAAACAATGTCATTTCATAGTGGTCGTTTCAGGCTTAGATATTGAGACCTCGTAAAGAAAATTGTATGCATGGAAAGGTTAGAACTTGACCAACACATCTACAGTTATGGGGAAATTGTCCGATGCTATTTTAAACAAGAATTTTGCAAATCAGAAGAAAAATGAAACACACTAATATTGGAGTAAATTCCAGCTCCACGCGAACCGCCGAGTCTCGCCGGTTGATTGAGCAGCGTGAATGGACCCAGGGGCTGCTCAGAGCCACCCGTGACCCTTGAAAAAGGCTGACGGTCCGGTGGGTCTCATCAGTATTGCTCGCTGTAAAGCTTCTTACGAAACGATTCCCTCGCATCATCTCTCTCTATCATCATGGCTACCGTGAAAAAGTCTGCAACCGTTCGGGCCCACCCTCCAGCAATCAAGATGGTGGTTGCCGCTATCGTGGCACTGAAGGAGAAAAACGGTTCGTCCAGTCAAGCCATCAGAAAGTACATCAAGGACACATTCCAAGTCGACATGGACAGGCAGGCCGTTTTCATCCGAAAAGCCCTCAATACCGGTGTGCAGAAGGGAGTTCTTATCCAGACCAAGGGCAAGGGAGCTTCCGGTTCATTCAAATTGGACCCAGCAAAGGACAAGGCCAAGGAACAGGCGGAGAAGGTCAAAGAACGAGCCAAGGCCAAGAAAGAGAAGGATCAAGCAAAGAAAGCAGAGATGAAAGCCAAGAAAGCAGAGAAAGCCGCAGCCAAGAAGGAGAAGGCCAAGAAAATCAAGATAACCAAGAAGAAGACTCCAAAGAAAATCGTCAAGAAGACACCCACCAAGAAAGTTGCAGCCAAGAAAACAGCAGCCAAGCCATCAAAGAAAGTCGCCAAGCCCAGCAAAGCCGCAAAGAGTCCAAAGCCAAAGGCAAAGAAGGCCACCAAAGCAGCAAAGCCGAAGAAGACCACCAAGCCAAAGAAGTAGTCAGTTCCCACCCGGGACAATCAACCAAACCAAACGGCTCTTTTCAGAGCCACAACTTACAAAAAGAGACTATTGCCTGCATTTGTCTAGGAAAAATAATTGAAAAATTAAATAATCACATCGGCAGATAATTTATTTGTTTCGTTAAAAAAAATACATCCAAAATATTAAATACATAAACATTACATAAATAAGTAACTAGTTTGATCAAAAACACTATGTTACAGAAACAAAATGGCGAAAAACGATGGATCTAATAAAAACAAACTCACAAGTTTACATAAAAGCAGCGGTGATGTAGGGGGGCATTATGCAACAAAACAAAATGGCGAAACACGATGAATTTGATGTAAACAAACGTACCAATTTACATAAATATGCGGTGTTTGTTAGTTTGTTTGTTTGTTTTCTGAAGGGGGGCAGTAGAGACACGGGGGGTACACAGAAGGGCGGAAATAGTAAGAATGTATCAACTTGCATGCGACTCCACTGCCTTAAGCACCAATAATGCCCAAATAACAAAAACGAGTTTGTTTCTCGAAATTGTCGCAAGACAATTTTACAACAACTATTGCGTGATTGGATTAATTGACTTGCTAAGATCATCATCATTATTTGAAGCAATAATCATATGTTACATAAATCGATGTAACATTATATGCGACAAAAAAATGAATAAAATTTCACTATCGGAAACAATGTCATTTCATAGTGGTCGTTTCAGGCTTAGATATTGAGACCTCGTTAAAGAAAATTGTATGCATGGAAAGGTTAGAACTTGACCAACACATCTACAGTTATGGGGAAATTGTCCGATGCTATTTTAAACAAGAATTTTGCAAATCAGAAGAAAAATGAAACACACTAATATTGGAGTAAATTCCAGCTCCACGCGAACCGCCGAGTCTCGCCGGTTGATTGAGCAGCGTGAATGGACCCAGGGGCTGCTCAGAGCCACCCGTGACCCTTGAAAAAGGCTGACGGTCCGGTGGGTCTCATCAGTATTGCTCGCTGTAAAGCTTCTTACGAAACGATTCCCTCGCATCATCTCTCTCTATCATCATGGCTACCGTGAAAAAGTCTGCAACCGTTCGGGCCCACCCTCCAGCAATCAAGATGGTGGTTGCCGCTATCGTGGCACTGAAGGAGAAAAACGGTTCGTCCAGTCAAGCCATCAGAAAGTACATCAAGGACACATTCCAAGTCGACATGGACAGGCAGGCCGTTTTCATCCGAAAAGCCCTCAATACCGGTGTGCAGAAGGGAGTTCTTATCCAGACCAAGGGCAAGGGAGCTTCCGGTTCATTCAAATTGGACCCAGCAAAGGACAAGGCCAAGGAACAGGCGGAGAAGGTCAAAGAACGAGCCAAGGCCAAGAAAGAGAAGGATCAAGCAAAGAAAGCAGAGATGAAAGCCAAGAAAGCAGAGAAAGCCGCAGCCAAGAAGGAGAAGGCCAAGAAAACCAAGATAACCAAGAAGAAGACTCCAAAGAAAATCGTCAAGAAGACACCCACCAAGAAAGTTGCAGCCAAGAAAACAGCAGCCAAGCCATCAAAGAAAGTCGCCAAGCCCAGCAAAGCCGCAAAGAGTCCAAAGCCAAAGGCAAAGAAGGCCACCAAAGCAGCAAAGCCGAAGAAGACCACCAAGCCAAAGAAGTAGTCAGTTCCCACCCGGGACAATCAACCAAACCAAACGGCTCTTTTCAGAGCCACAACTTACAAAAAGAGACTATTACCTGCATTTGTCTAGGAAAAATAATTGAAAAATTAAATAATCACATCGGCAGATAATTTATTTGTTTCGATAAAAAAAATACATCCAAAATATTAAATACATAAACATTACATAAATAAGTAACTAGTTTGATCAAAAACACTATGTAACAGAAACAAAATGGCGAAAAACGATGGATCTAATAAAAACAAACCCACAAGTTTACATAAAAGCAGCGGTGATGTAGGGGGGCATTATGCAACAAAACAAAATGGCGAAACACGATGAATTTGATGTAAACAAACGTACCAATTTACATAAATATGCGGTGTTTGTTAGTTTGTTTGTTTGTTTTCTGAAGGGGGGCAGTAGAGACACGGGGGGGTACACAGAAGGGCGGAAATAGTAAGAATGTATCAACTTGCATGCGACTCCACTGCCTTAAGCACCAATAATGCCCAAATAACAAAAACGAGTTTGTTTCTCGAAATTGTCGCAAGACAATTTTACAACAACTATTGCGTGATTGGATTAATTGACTTGCTAAGATCATCATCATTATTTGAAGCAATAATCATATGTTACATAAATCGATGTAACATTATATGCGACAAAAAAATGAATAAAATTTCACTATCGGAAACAATGTCATTTCATAGTGGTCGTTTCAGGCTTAGATATTGAGACCTCGTTAAAGAAAATTGTATGCATGGAAAGGTTAGAACTTGACCAACACATCTACAGTTATGGGGAAATTGTCCGATGCTATTTTAAACAAGAATTTTGCAAATCAGAAGAAAAATGAAACACACTAATATTGGAGTAAATTCCAGCTCCACGCGAACCGCCGAGTCTCGCCGGTTGATTGAGCAGCGTGAATGGACCCAGGGGCTGCTCAGAGCCACCCGTGACCCTTGAAAAAGGCTGACGGTCCGGTGGGTCTCATCAGTATTGCTCGCTGTAAAGCTTCTTACGAAACGATTCCCTCGCATCATCTCTCTCTATCATCATGGCTACCGTGAAAAAGTCTGCAACCGTTCGGGCCCACCCTCCAGCAATCAAGATGGTGGTTGCCGCTATCGTGGCACTGAAGGAGAAAAACGGTTCGTCCAGTCAAGCCATCAGAAAGTACATCAAGGACACATTCCAAGTCGACATGGACAGGCAGGCCGTTTTCATCCGAAAAGCCCTCAATACCGGTGTGCAGAAGGGAGTTCTTATCCAGACCAAGGGCAAGGGAGCTTCCGGTTCATTCAAATTGGACCCAGCAAAGGACAAGGCCAAGGAACAGGCGGAGAAGGTCAAAGAACGAGCCAAGGCCAAGAAAGAGAAGGATCAAGCAAAGAAAGCAGAGATGAAAGCCAAGAAAGCAGAGAAAGCCGCAGCCAAGAAGGAGAAGGCCAAGAAAACCAAGATAACCAAGAAGAAGACTCCAAAGAAAATCGTCAAGAAGACACCCACCAAGAAAGTTGCAGCCAAGAAAACAGCAGCCAAGCCATCAAAGAAAGTCGCCAAGCCCAGCAAAGCCGCAAAGAGTCCAAAGCCAAAGGCAAAGAAGGCCACCAAAGCAGCAAAGCCGAAGAAGACCACCAAGCCAAAGAAGTAGTCAGTTCCCACCCGGGACAATCAACCAAACCAAACGGCTCTTTTCAGAGCCACAACTTACAAAAAGAGACTATTACCTGCATTTGTCTAGGAAAAATAATTGAAAAATTAAATAATCACATCGGCAGATAATTTATTTGTTTCGATAAAAAAAATACATCCAAAATATTAAATACATAAACATTACATAAATAAGTAACTAGTTTGATCAAAAACACTATGTAACAGAAACAAAATGGCGAAAAACGATGGATCTAATAAAAACAAACTCACAAGTTTACATAAAAGCAGCGGTGATGTAGGGGGGCATTATGCAACAAAACAAAATGGCGAAACACGATGAATTTGATGTAAACAAACGTACCAATTTACATAACTATGCGGTGTTTGTTAGTTTGTTTGTTTGTTTTCTGAAGGGGGGCAGTAGAGACACGGGGGGGGTACACAGAAGGGCGGAAATAGTAAGAATGTATCAACTTGCATGCGACTCCACTGCCTTAAGCACCAATAATGCCCAAATAACAAAAACGAGTTTGTTTCTCGAAATTGTCGCAAGACAATTTTACAACAACTATTGCGTGATTGGATTAATTGACTTGCTAAGATCATCATCATTATTTAAAGCAATAATCATATGTTACATAAATCGATGTAACATTATATGCGACAAAAAAATGAATAAAATTTCACTATCGGAAACAATGTCATTTCATAGTGGTCGTTTCAGGCTTAGATATTGAGACCTCGTTAAAGAAAATTGTATGCATGGAAAGGTTAGAACTTGACCAACACATCTACAGTTATGGGGAAATTGTCCGATGCTATTTTAAACAAGAATTTTGCAAATCAGAAGAAAAATGAAACACACTAATATTGGAGTAAATTCCAGCTCCACGCGAACCGCCGAGTCTCGCCGGTTGATTGAGCAGCGTGAATGGACCCAGGGGCTGCTCAGAGCCACCCGTGACCCTTGAAAAAGGCTGACGGTCCGGTGGGTCTCATCAGTATTGCTCGCTGTAAAGCTTCTTACGAAACGATTCCCTCGCATCATCTCTCTCTATCATCATGGCTACCGTGAAAAAGTCTGCAACCGTTCGGGCCCACCCTCCAGCAATCAAGATGGTGGTTGCCGCTATCGTGGCACTGAAGGAGAAAAACGGTTCGTCCAGTCAAGCCATCAGAAAGTACATCAAGGACACATTCCAAGTCGACATGGACAGGCAGGCCGTTTTCATCCGAAAAGCCCTCAATACCGGTGTGCAGAAGGGAGTTCTTATCCAGACCAAGGGCAAGGGAGCTTCCGGTTCATTCAAATTGGACCCAGCAAAGGACAAGGCCAAGGAACAGGCGGAGAAGGTCAAAGAACGAGCCAAGGCCAAGAAAGAGAAGGATCAAGCAAAGAAAGCAGAGATGAAAGCCAAGAAAGCAGAGAAAGCCGCAGCCAAGAAGGAGAAGGCCAAGAAAACCAAGATAACCAAGAAGAAGACTCCAAAGAAAATCGTCAAGAAGACACCCACCAAGAAAGTTGCAGCCAAGAAAACAGCAGCCAAGCCATCAAAGAAAGTCGCCAAGCCCAGCAAAGCCGCAAAGAGTCCAAAGCCAAAGGCAAAGAAGGCCACCAAAGCAGCAAAGCCGAAGAAGACCACCAAGCCAAAGAAGTAGTCAGTTCCCACCCGGGACAATCAACCAAACCAAACGGCTCTTTTCAGAGCCACAACTTACAAAAAGAGACTATTACCTGCATTTGTCTAGGAAAAATAATTGAAAAATTAAATAATCACATCGGCAGATAATTTATTTGTTTCGATAAAAAAAATACATCCAAAATATTAAATACATAAACATTACATAAATAAGTAACTAGTTTGATCAAAAACACTATGTAACAGAAACAAAATGGCGAAAAACGATGGATCTAATAAAAACAAACCACAAGTTTACATAAAAGCAGCGGTGATGTAGGGGGGCATTATGCAACAAAACAAAATGGCGAAACACGATGAATTTGATGTAAACAAACGTACCAATTTACATAAATATGCGGTGTTTGTTAGTTTGTTTGTTTGTTTTCTGAAGGGGGGCAGTAGAGACACGGGGGGTACACAGAAGGGCGGAAATAGTAAGAATGTATCAACTTGCATGCGACTCCACTGCCTTAAGCACCAATAATGCCCAAATAACAAAAACGAGTTTGTTTCTCGAAATTGTCGCAAGACAATTTTACAACAACTATTGCGTGATTGGATTAATTGACTTGCTAAGATCATCATCATTATTTGAAGCAATAATCATATGTTACATAAATCGATGTAACATTATATGCGACAAAAAAATGAATAAAATTTCACTATCGGAAACAATGTCATTTCATAGTGGTCGTTTCAGGCTTAGATATTGAGACCTCGTTAAAGAAAATTGTATGCATGGAAAGGTTAGAACTTGACCAACACATCTACAGTTATGGGGAAATTGTCCGATGCTATTTTAAACAAGAATTTTGCAAATCAGAAGAAAAATGAAACACACTAATATTGGAGTAAATTCCAGCTCCACGCGAACCGCCGAGTCTCGCCGGTTGATTGAGCAGCGTGAATGGACCCAGGGGCTGCTCAGAGCCACCCGTGACCCTTGAAAAAGGCTGACGGTCCGGTGGGTCTCATCAGTATTGCTCGCTGTAAAGCTTCTTACGAAACGATTCCCTTGCATCATCTCTCTCTATCATCATGGCTACCGTGAAAAAGTCTGCAACCGTTCGGGCCCACCCTCCAGCAATCAAGATGGTGGTTGCCGCTATCGTGGCACTGAAGGAGAAAAACGGTTCGTCCAGTCAAGCCATCAGAAAGTACATCAAGGACACATTCCAAGTCGACATGGACAGGCAGGCCGTTTTCATCCGAAAAGCCCTCAATACCGGTGTGCAGAAGGGAGTTCTTATCCAGACCAAGGGCAAGGGAGCTTCCGGTTCATTCAAATTGGACCCAGCAAAGGACAAGGCCAAGGAACAGGCGGAGAAGGTCAAAGAACGAGCCAAGGCCAAGAAAGAGAAGGATCAAGCAAAGAAAGCAGAGATGAAAGCCAAGAAAGCAGAGAAAGCCGCAGCCAAGAAGGAGAAGGCCAAGAAAACCAAGATAACCAAGAAGAAGACTCCAAAGAAAATCGTCAAGAAGACACCCACCAAGAAAGTTGCAGCCAAGAAAACAGCAGCCAAGCCATCAAAGAAAGTCGCCAAGCCCAGCAAAGCCGCAAAGAGTCCAAAGCCAAAGGCAAAGAAGGCCACCAAAGCAGCAAAGCCGAAGAAGACCACCAAGCCAAAGAAGTAGTCAGTTCCCACCCGGGACAATCAACCAAACCAAACGGCTCTTTTCAGAGCCACAACTTACAAAAAGAGACTATTACCTGCATTTGTCTAGGAAAAATAATTGAAAAATTAAATAATCACATCGGCAGATAATTTATTTGTTTCGATAAAAAAAATACATCCAAAATATTAAATACATAAACATTACATAAATAAGTAACTAGTTTGATCAAAAACACTATGTAACAGAAACAAAATGGCGAAAAACGATGGATCTAATAAAAACAAACTCACAAGTTTACATAAAAGCAGCGGTGATGTAGGGGGGCATTATGCAACAAAACAAAATGGCGAAACACGATGAATTTGATGTAAACAAACGTACCAATTTACATAACTATGCGGTGTTTGTTAGTTTGTTTGTTTGTTTTCTGAAGGGGGGCAGTAGAGACACGGGGGGTACACAGAAGGGCGGAAATAGTAAGAATGTATCAACTTGCATGCGACTCCACTGCCTTAAGCACCAATAATGCCCAAATAACAAAAACGAGTTTGTTTCTCGAAATTGTCGCAAGACAATTTTACAACAACTATTGCGTGATTGGATTAATTGACTTGCTAAGATCATCATCATTATTTGAAGCAATAATCATATGTTACATAAATCGATGTAACATTATATGCGACAAAAAAATGAATAAAATTTCACTATCGGAAACAATGTCATTTCATAGTGGTCGGTAAAGAAAATTGTATGCATGGAAAGGTTAGAACTTGACCAACACATCTACAGTTATGGGGAAATTGTCCGATGCTATTTTAAACAAGAATTTTGCAAATCAGAAGAAAAATGAAACACACTAATATTGGAGTAAATTCCAGCTCCACGCGAACCACCGAGTCTCGCCGGTTGATTGAGCAGCGTGAATGGACCCAGGGGCTGCTCAGAGCCACCCGTGACCCTTGAAAAAGGCTGACGGTCCGGTGGGTCTCATCAGTATTGCTCGCTGTAAAGCTTCTTACGAAACGATTCCCTTGCATCATCTCTCTCTATCATCATGGCTACCGTGAAAAAGTCTGCAACCGTTCGGGCCCACCCTCCAGCAATCAAGATGGTGGTTGCCGCTATCGTGGCACTGAAGGAGAAAAACGGTTCGTCCAGTCAAGCCATCAGAAAGTACATCAAGGACACATTCCAAGTCGACATGGACAGGCAGGCCGTTTTCATCCGAAAAGCCCTCAATACCGGTGTGCAGAAGGGAGTTCTTATCCAGACCAAGGGCAAGGGAGCTTCCGGTTCATTCAAATTGGACCCAGCAAAGGACAAGGCCAAGGAACAGGCGGAGAAGGTCAAAGAACGAGCCAAGGCCAAGAAAGAGAAGGATCAAGCAAAGAAAGCAGAGATGAAAGCCAAGAAAGCAGAGAAAGCCGCAGCCAAGAAGGAGAAGGCCAAGAAAACCAAGATAACCAAGAAGAAGACTCCAAAGAAAATCGTCAAGAAGACACCCACCAAGAAAGTTGCAGCCAAGAAAACAGCAGCCAAGCCATCAAAGAAAGTCGCCAAGCCCAGCAAAGCCGCAAAGAGTCCAAAGCCAAAGGCAAAGAAGGCCACCAAAGCAGCAAAGCCGAAGAAGACCACCAAGCCAAAGAAGTAGTCAGTTCCCACCCGGGACAATCAACCAAACCAAACGGCTCTTTTCAGAGCCACAACTTACAAAAAGAGACTATTACCTGCATTTGTCTAGGAAAAATAATTGAAAAATTAAATAATCACATCGGCAGATAATTTATTTGTTTCGTTAAAAAAAATACATCCAAATATTAAATACATAAACATTACATAAATAAGTAACTAGTTTGATCAAAAACACTATGTTACAGAAACAAAATGGCGAAAAACGATGGATCTAATAAAAACAAACTCACAAGTTTACATAAAAGCAGCGGTGATGTAGGGGGGCATTATGCAACAAAACAAAATGGCGAAACACGATGAATTTGATGTAAACAAACGTACCAATTTACATAACTATGCGGTGTTTGTTAGTTTGTTTGTTTGTTTTCTGAAGGGGGGCAGTAGAGACACGGGGGGTACACAGAAGGGCGGAAATAGTAAGAATGTATCAACTTGCATGCGACTCCACTGCCTTAAGCACCAATAATGCCCAAATAACAAAAACGAGTTTGTTTCTCGAAATTGTCGCAAGACAATTTTACAACAACTATTGCGTGATTGGATTAATTGACTTGCTAAGATCATCATCATTATTTGAAGCAATAATCATATGTTACATAAATCGATGTAACATTATATGCGACAAAAAAATGAATAAAATTTCACTATCGGAAACAATGTCATTTCATAGTGGTCGTTTCAGGCTTAGATATTGAGACCTCGTTAAAGAAAATTGTATGCATGGAAAGGTTAGAACTTGACCAACACATCTACAGTTATGGGGAAATTGTCCGATGCTATTTTAAACAAGAATTTTGCAAATCAGAAGAAAAATGAAACACACTAATATTGGAGTAAATTCCAGCTCCACGCGAACCGCCGAGTCTCGCCGGTTGATTGAGCAGCGTGAATGGACCCAGGGGCTGCTCAGAGCCACCCGTGACCCTTGAAAAAGGCTGACGGTCCGGTGGGTCTCATCAGTATTGCTCGCTGTAAAGCTTCTTACGAAACGATTCCCTTGCATCATCTCTCTCTATCATCATGGCTACCGTGAAAAAGTCTGCAACCGTTCGGGCCCACCCTCCAGCAATCAAGATGGTGGTTGCCGCTATCGTGGCACTGAAGGAGAAAAACGGTTCGTCCAGTCAAGCCATCAGAAAGTACATCAAGGACACATTCCAAGTCGACATGGACAGGCAGGCCGTTTTCATCCGAAAAGCCCTCAATACCGGTGTGCAGAAGGGAGTTCTTATCCAGACCAAGGGCAAGGGAGCTTCCGGTTCATTCAAATTGGACCCAGCAAAGGACAAGGCCAAGGAACAGGCGGAGAAGGTCAAAGAACGAGCCAAGGCCAAGAAAGAGAAGGATCAAGCAAAGAAAGCAGAGATGAAAGCCAAGAAAGCAGAGAAAGCCGCAGCCAAGAAGGAGAAGGCCAAGAAAACCAAGATAACCAAGAAGAAGACTCCAAAGAAAATCGTCAAGAAGACACCCACCAAGAAAGTTGCAGCCAAGAAAACAGCAGCCAAGCCATCAAAGAAAGTCGCCAAGCCCAGCAAAGCCGCAAAGAGTCCAAAGCCAAAGGCAAAGAAGGCCACCAAAGCAGCAAAGCCGAAGAAGACCACCAAGCCAAAGAAGTAGTCAGTTCCCACAGGGACAATCAACCAAACCAAACGGCTCTTTTCAGAGCCACAACTTACAAAAAGAGACTATTACCTGCATTTGTCTAGGAAAAATAATTGAAAAATTAAATAATCACATCGGCAGATAATTTATTTGTTTCGATAAAAAAAATACATCCTTAATATCAAATACATAAACATTACATAAATAAGTAACTAGTTTGATCAAAAACACTATGTTACAGAAACAAAATGGCGAAAAACGATGGATCTAATAAAAACAAACTCACAAGTTTACATAAAAGCAGCGGTGATGTAGGGGGGCATTATGCAACAAAACAAAATGGCGAAACACGATGAATTTGATGTAAACAAACGTACCAATTTACATAACTATGCGGTGTTTGTTAGTTTGTTTGTTTGTTTTCTGAAGGGGGGCAGTAGAGACACGGGGGGTACACAGAAGGGCGGAAATAGTAAGAATGTATCAACTTGCATGCGACTCCACTGCCTTAAGCACCAATAATGCCCAAATAACAAAAACGAGTTTGTTTCTCGAAATAGTCGCAAGACAATTTTACAACAACTATTGCGTGATTGGATTAATTGACTTGCCAAGATCATCATCATTATTTGAAGCAATAATCATATGTTACATAAATCGATGTAACATTATATGCGACAAAAAAATGAATAAAATTTCACTATCGGAAACAATGTCATTTCATAGTGGTCGTTTCAGGCTTAGATATTGAGACCTCGTAAAAGAAAATTGTATGCATGGAAAGGTTAGAACTTGACCAACACATCTACAGTTATGGGGAAATTGTCCGATGCTATTTTAAACAAGAATTTTGCAAATCAGAAGAAAAATGAAACACACTAATATTGGAGTAAATTCCAGCTCCACGCGAACCGCCGAGTCTCGCCGGTTGATTGAGCAGCGTGAATGGACCCAGGGGCTGCTCAGAGCCACCCGTGACCCTTGAAAAAGGCTGACGGTCCGGTGGGTCTCATCAGTATTGCTCGCTGTAAAGCTTCTTACGAAACGATTCCCTCGCATCATCTCTCTCTATCATCATGGCTACCGTGAAAAAGCCATCAAAGAAAGTCGCCAAGCCCAGCAAAGCCGCAAAGAGTCCAAAGCCAAAGGCAAAAAAGGCCACCAAAGCAGCAAAGCCGAAGAAGACCACCAAGCCAAAGAAATGTATCAACTTGCATACTTCTGCCCTAAGCACCAATAATGCCCAAATAACAAAAACGAGTTTGTTTCTCGAAATTGTCGCAAGACAATTTTACAACAACTATTGCGTGATTGGATTAATTGACTTGCTAAGATCATCATCATTATTTGAAGCAATAATCATATGTTACATAAATCGATGTAACATTATATGCGACAAAAAAATGAATAAAATTTCACTATCGGAAACAATGTCATTTCATAGTGGTCGTTTCAGTCTTAGATATTGAGACCTCGTTAAAGAAAATTGTATGCATGGAAAGGTTAGAACTTGACCAACACATCTACAGTTATGGGGAAATTGTCCGATGCTATTTTAAACAAGAATTTTGCAAATCAGAAGAAAAATGAAACACACTAATATTGGAGTAAATTCCAGCTCCACGCGAACCGCCGAGTCTCGCCGGTTGATTGAGCAGCGTGAATGGACCCAGGGGCTGCTCAGAGCCACCCGTGACCCTTGAAAAAGGCTGACGGTCCGTTGGGTCTCATCAGTATTGCTCGCTGTAAAGCTTCTTACGAAACGATTCCCTTGCATCATCTCTCTCTATCATCATGGCTACCGTGAAAAAGTCTGCAACCGTTCGGGCCCACCCTCCAGCAATCAAGATGGTGGTTGCCGCTATCGTGGCACTGAAGGAGAAAAACGGTTCGTCCAGTCAAGCCATCAGAAAGTACATCAAGGACACATTCCAAGTCGACATGGACAGGCAGGCCGTTTTCATCCGAAAAGCCCTCAATACCGGTGTGCAGAAGGGAGTTCTTATCCAGACCAAGGGCAAGGGAGCTTCCGGTTCATTCAAATTGGACCCAGCAAAGGACAAGGCCAAGGAACAGGCGGAGAAGGTCAAAGAACGAGCCAAGGCCAAGAAAGAGAAGGATCAAGCAAAGAAAGCAGAGATGAAAGCCAAGAAAGCAGAGAAAGCCGCAGCCAAGAAGGAGAAGGCCAAGAAAACCAAGATAACCAAGAAGAAGACTCCAAAGAAAATCGTCAAGAAGACACCCACCAAGAAAGTTGCAGCCAAGAAAACAGCAGCCAAGCCATCAAAGAAAGTCGCCAAGCCCAGCAAAGCCGCAAAGAGTCCAAAGCCAAAGGCAAAGAAGGCCACCAAAGCAGCAAAGCCGAAGAAGACCACCAAGCCAAAGAAGTAGTCAGTTCCCACCCGGGACAATCAACCAAACCAAACGGCTCTTTTCAGAGCCACAACTTACAAAAAGAGACTATTACCTGCATTTGTCTAGGAAAAATAATTGAAAAATTAAATAATCACATCGGCAGATAATTTATTTGTTTCGATAAAAAAAATACATCCTAAATATTAAATACATAAACATTACATAAATAAGTAACTAGTTTGATCAAAAACACTATGTAACAGAAACAAAATGGCGAAAAACGATGGATCTAATAAAAACAAACTCACAAGTTTACATAAAAGCAGCGGTGATGTAGGGGGGCATTATGCAACAAAACAAAATGGCGAAACACGATGAATTTGATGTAAACAAACGTACCAATTTACATAACTATGCGGTGTTTGTTAGTTTGTTTGTTTGTTTTCTGAAGGGGGGCAGTAGAGACACGGGGGGGGTACACAGAAGGGCGGAAATAGTAAGAATGTATCAACTTGCATGCGACTCCACTGCCTTAAGCACCAATAATGCCCAAATAACAAAAACGAGTTTGTTTCTCGAAATTGTCGCAAGACAATTTTACAACAACTATTGCGTGATTGGATTAATTGACTTGCTAAGATCATCATCATTATTTGAAGCAATAATCATATGTTACATAAATCGATGTAACATTATATGCGACAAAAAAATGAATAAAATTTCACTATCGGAAACAATGTCATTTCATAGTGGTCGTTTCAGGCTTAGATATTGAGACCTCGTAAAAGAAAATTGTATGCATGGAAAGGTTAGAACTTGACCAACACATCTACAGTTATGGGGAAATTGTCCGATGCTATTTTAAACAAGAATTTTGCAAATCAGAAGAAAAATGAAACACACTAATATTGGAGTAAATTCCAGCTCCACGCGAACCGCCGAGTCTCGCCGGTTGATTGAGCAGCGTGAATGGACCCAGGGGCTGCTCAGAGCCACCCGTGACCCTTGAAAAAGGCTGACGGTCCGGTGGGTCTCATCAGTATTGCTCGCTGTAAAGCTTCTTACGAAACGATTCCCTCGCATCATCTCTCTCTATCATCATGGCTACCGTGAAAAAGTCTGCAACCGTTCGGGCCCACCCTCCAGCAATCAAGATGGTGGTTGCCGCTATCGTGGCACTGAAGGAGAAAAACGGTTCGTCCAGTCAAGCCATCAGAAAGTACATCAAGGACACATTCCAAGTCGACATGGACAGGCAGGCCGTTTTCATCCGAAAAGCCCTCAATACCGGTGTGCAGAAGGGAGTTCTTATCCAGACCAAGGGCAAGGGAGCTTCCGGTTCATTCAAATTGGACCCAGCAAAGGACAAGGCCAAGGAACAGGCGGAGAAGGTCAAAGAACGAGCCAAGGCCAAGAAAGAGAAGGATCAAGCAAAGAAAGCAGAGATGAAAGCCAAGAAAGCAGAGAAAGCCGCAGCCAAGAAGGAGAAGGCCAAGAAAACCAAGATAACCAAGAAGAAGACTCCAAAGAAAATCGTCAAGAAGACACCCACCAAGAAAGTTGCAGCCAAGAAAACAGCAGCCAAGCCATCAAAGAAAGTCGCCAAGCCCAGCAAAGCCGCAAAGAGTCCAAAGCCAAAGGCAAAGAAGGCCACCAAAGCAGCAAAGCCGAAGAAGACCACCAAGCCAAAGAAGTAGTCAGTTCCCACCCGGGACAATCAACCAAACCAAACGGCTCTTTTCAGAGCCACAACTTACAAAAAGAGACTATTACCTGCATTTGTCTAGGAAAAATAATTGAAAAATTAAATAATCACATCGGCAGATAATTTATTTGTTTCGATAAAAAAAATACATCCTAAATATTAAATACATAAACATTACATAAATAAGTAACTAGTTTGATCAAAAACACTATGTAACAGAAACAAAATGGCGAAAAACGATGGATCTAATAAAAACAAACTCACAAGTTTACATAAAAGCAGCGGTGATGTAGGGGGGCATTATGCAACAAAACAAAATGGCGAAACACGATGAATTTGATGTAAACAAACGTACCAATTTACATAACTATGCGGTGTTTGTTAGTTTGTTTGTTTGTTTTCTGAAGGGGGGCAGTAGAGACACGGGGGGTACACAGAAGGGCGGAAATAGTAAGAATGTATCAACTTGCATGCGACTCCACTGCCTTAAGCACCAATAATGCCCAAATAACAAAAACGAGTTTGTTTCTCGAAATTGTCGCAAGACAATTTTACAACAACTATTGCGTGATTGGATTAATTGACTTGCTAAGATCATCATCATTATTTGAAGCAATAATCATATGTTACATAAATCGATGTAACATTATATGCGACAAAAAAATGAATAAAATTTCACTATCGGAAACAATGTCATTTCATAGTGGTCGTTTCAGGCTTAGATATTGAGACCTCGTAAAAGAAAATTGTATGCATGGAAAGGTTAGAACTTGACCAACACATCTACAGTTATGGGGAAATTGTCCGATGCTATTTTAAACAAGAATTTTGCAAATCAGAAGAAAAATGAAACACACTAATATTGGAGTAAATTCCAGCTCCACGCGAACCGCCGAGCCTCGCCGGTTGATTGAGCAGCGTGAATGGACCCAGGGGCTGCTCAGAGCCACCCGTGACCCTTGAAAAAGGCTGACGGTCCGGTGGGTCTCATCAGTATTGCTCGCTGTAAAGCTTCTTACGAAACGATTCCCTTGCATCATCTCTCTCTATCATCATGGCTACCGTGAAAAAGTCTGCAACCGTTCGGGCCCACCCTCCAGCAATCAAGATGGTGGTTGCCGCTATCGTGGCACTGAAGGAGAAAAACGGTTCGTCCAGTCAAGCCATCAGAAAGTACATCAAGGACACATTCCAAGTCGACATGGACAGGCAGGCCGTTTTCATCCGAAAAGCCCTCAATACCGGTGTGCAGAAGGGAGTTCTTATCCAGACCAAGGGCAAGGGAGCTTCCGGTTCATTCAAATTGGACCCAGCAAAGGACAAGGCCAAGGAACAGGCGGAGAAGGTCAAAGAACGAGCCAAGGCCAAGAAAGAGAAGGATCAAGCAAAGAAAGCAGAGATGAAAGCCAAGAAAGCAGAGAAAGCCGCAGCCAAGAAGGAGAAGGCCAAGAAAACCAAGATAACCAAGAAGAAGACTCCAAAGAAAATCGTCAAGATGACACCCACCAAGAAAGTTGCAGCCAAGAAAACAGCAGCCAAGCCATCAAAGAAAGTCGCCAAGCCCAGCAAAGCCGCAAAGAGTCCAAAGCCAAAGGCAAAGAAGGCCACCAAAGCAGCAAAGCCGAAGAAGACCACCAAGCCAAAGAAGTAGTCAGTTCCCACCCGGGACAATCAACCAAACCAAACGGCTCTTTTCAGAGCCACAACTTACAAAAAGAGACTATTACCTGCATTTGTCTAGGAAAAATAATTGAAAAATTAAATAATCACATCGGCAGATAATTTATTTGTTTCGATAAAAAAAATACATCCAAAATATTAAATACATAAACATTACATAAATAAGTAACTAGTTTGATCAAAAACACTATGTAACAGAAACAAAATGGCGAAAAACGATGGATCTAATAAAAACAAACTCACAAGTTTACATAAAAGGAGCGGTGATGTAGGGGGGCATTATGCAACAAAACAAAATGGCGAAACACGATGAATTTGATGTAAACATCATCTCTCTCTATCATCATGGCTACCGTGAAAAAGTCTGCAACCGTTCGGGCCCACCCTCCAGCAATCAAGATGGTGGTTGCCGCTATCGTGGCACTGAAGGAGAAAAACGGTTCGTCCAGTCAAGCCATCAGAAAGTACATCAAGGACACATTCCAAGTCGACATGGACAGGCAGGCCGTTTTCATCCGAAAAGCCCTCAATACCGGTGTGCAGAAGGGAGTTCTTATCCAGACCAAGGGCAAGGGAGCTTCCGGTTCATTCAAATTGGACCCAGCAAAGGACAAGGCCAAGGAGCAGGCGGAGAAGGTCAAAGAACGAGCCAAGGCCAAGAAAGAGAAGGATCAAGCAAAGAAAGCAGAGATGAAAGCCAAGAAAGCAGAGAAAGCCGCAGCCAAGAAGGAGAAGGCCAAGAAAACCAAGATAACCAAGCAGAAGACTCCAAAGAAAATCGTCAAGAAGACACCCACCAAGAAAGTTGCAGCCAAGAAAACAGCAGCCAAGCCATCAAAGAAAGTCGCCAAGCCCAGCAAAGCCGCAAAGAGTCCAAAGCCAAAGGCAAAGAAGGCCACCAAAGCAGCAAAGCCGAAGAAGACCACCAAGCCAAAGAAGTAGTCAGTTCCCACCCGGGACAATCAACCAAACCAAACGGCTCTTTTCAGAGCCACATTTTACAAAAAGAGACTATTACCTGCATTTGTCTAGGAAAAATAATTGAAAAATTAAATAATCACATCGACAGATAATTTATTTGTTTCGATAAAAAAATACATCTAAAATATTAAATACATAAATATTACATAAATAAGTAACTAGTTTGATCAAAAACACTATGTAACAGAAACAAAATGGCGAAAAACGATGGATCTAATAAAAACAAACCCATAAGTTTACATAAAAGCAGCGGTGATGTAGGGGGGCATTATGCAACAAAACAAAATGGCGAAACACGATGAATTTGATGTAAACAAACGTACCAATTTACATAAATATGCGGTGTTTGTTAGTTTGTTTGTTTGTTTTCTGAAGGGGGGCAGTAGAGACACGGGGGGTACACAGAAGGGCGGAAATAGTAAGAATGTATCAACTTGCATGCGACTCCACTGCCTTAAGCACCAATAATGCCCAAATAACAAAAACGAGTTTGTTTCTCGAAATTGTCGCAAGACAATTTTACAACAACTATTGCGTGATTGGATTAATTGACTTGCTAAGATCATCCTCATTATTTGAAGCAATAATCATAATGTTACATAAATCGATGTAACATTATATGCGACAAAAAAATGAATAAAATTTCACTATCGGAAACAATGTCATTTCATAGTGGTCGTTTCAGGCTTAGATAATGAGACCTCGTAAAAGAAAATTGTATGCATGGAAAGGTTAGAACTTGACCAACACATCTACAGTTATGGGGAAATTGTCCGATGCTATTTGAAACAAGAATTTTGCAAATCAGAAGAAAAATGAAACACACTAATATTGGAGTAAATTCCAGCTCCACGCGAACCGCCGAGCCTCGCCGGTTGATTGAGCAGCGTGAATGGACCCAGGGGCTGCTCAGAGCCACCCGTGACCCTTGAAAAAGGCTGACGGTCCGGTGGGTCTCATCAGTATTGCTCGCTGTAAAGCTTCTTACGAAACGATTCCCTTGCATCATCTCTCTCTATCATCATGGCTACCGTGAAAAAGTCTGCAACCGTTCGGGCCCACCCTCCAGCAATCAAGATGGTGGTTGCCGCTATCGTGGCACTGAAGGGGAAAAACGGTTCGTCCAGTCAAGCCATCAGAAAGTACATCAAGGACACATTCCAAGTCGACATGGACAGGCAGGCCGTTTTCATCCGAAAAGCCCTCAATACCGGTGTGCAGAAGGGAGTTCTTATCCAGACCAAGGGCAAGGGAGCTTCCGGTTCATTCAAATTGGACCCAGCAAAGGACAAGGCCAAGGAACAGGCGGAGAAGGTCAAAGAACGAGCCAAGGCCAAGAAAGAGAAGGATCAAGCAAAGAAAGCAGAGATGAAAGCCAAGAAAGCAGAGAAAGCCGCAGCCAAGAAGGAGAAGGCCAAGAAAACCAAGAAAACCAAGAAGAAGACTCCAAAGAAAATCGTCAAGATGACACCCACCAAGAAAGTTGCAGCCAAGAAAACAGCAGCCAAGCCATCAAAGAAAGTCGCCAAGCCCAGCAAAGCCGCAAAGAGTCCAAAGCCAAAGGCAAAGAAGGCCACCAAAGCAGCAAAGCCGAAGAAGACCACCAAGCCAAAGAAGTAGTCAGTTCCCACCCGGGACAATCAACCAAACCAAACGGCTCTTTTCAGAGCCACAACTTACAAAAAGAGACTATTACCTGCATTTGTCTAGGAAAAATAATTGAAAAAGTAAATAATCACATCGGCAGATAATTTATTTGTTTCGATAAAAAAAATACATCCAAAATATTAAATACATAAACATTACATAAATAAGTAACTAGTTTGATCAAAAACACTATGTAACAGAAACAAACTGGCGAAAAACGATGGATCTAATAAAAACAAACTCACAAGTTTACATACAAGGAGCGGTGATGTAGGGGGGCATTATGCAACAAAACAAAATGGCGAAATACGATGAATTTGATGTAAACATCATCTCTCTCTATCATCATGGCTACCGTGAAAAAGTCTGCAACCGTTCGGGCCCACCCTCCAGCAATCAAGATGGTGGTTGCCGCTATCGTGGCACTGAAGGAGAAAAACGGTTCGTCCAGTCAAGCCATCAGAAAGTACATCAAGGACACATTCCAAGTCGACATGGACAGGCAGGCCGTTTTCATCCGAAAAGCCCTCAATACCGGTGTGCAGAAGGGAGTTCTTATCCAGACCAAGGGCAAGGGAGCTTCCGGTTCATTCAAATTGGACCCAGCAAAGGACAAGGCCAAGGAGCAGGCGGAGAAGGTCAAAGAACGAGCCAAGGCCAAGAAAGAGAAGGATCAAGCAAAGAAAGCAGAGATGAAAGCCAAGAAAGCAGAGAAAGCCGCAGCCAAGAAGGAGAAGGCCAAGAAAACCAAGATAACCAAGCAGAAGACTCCAAAGAAAATCGTCAAGAATCCACCCACCAAGAAAGTTGCAGCCAAGAAAACAGCAGCCAAGCCATCAAAGAAAGTCGCCAAGCCCAGCAAAGGCGCAAAGAGTCCAAAGCCAAAGGCAAAGAAGGCCACCAAAGCAGCAAAGCCGAAGAAGACCACCAAGCCAAAGAAGCAGTCAGTTCCCACCCGGGACAATCAACCAAACCAAACGGCTCTTTTCAGAGCCACAACTTACAAAAAGAGACTATTACCTGCATTTGTCTAGGAAAAATAATTGAAAAATTAAATAATCACATCGGCAGATAATTTATTTGTTTCGATAAAAAAAATACATCCAAAATATTAAATACATAAACATTACATAAATAAGTAACTAGTTTGATCAAAAACACTAAGTAACAGAAACAAAATGGCGAAAAACGATGGATCTAATAAAAACAAACCCACAAGTTTACATAAAAGCAGCGGTGGTGTAGGGGGGCATTATGCAACAAAACAAAATGGCGAAACACGATGAATTTGATGTAAACAAACGTACCAATTTACATAAAAATGCGGTGTTTGTTAGTTTGTTTGTTTGTTTTCTGAAGGGGGGCAGTAGAGACACGGGGGGTACACAGAAGGGCGGAAATAGTAAGAATGTATCCACGCCAAGCGGGTCACCATCATGCCCAAGGACATCCAACTCGCCCGCCGAATTCGTGGCGAACGAGCCTGAGAGGATTCGTTCCTTTCTCAAAACACAACGGCTCTTTTCAGAGCCACCACTTCTTAACAGAGATGTTAATCACGTCCGTGTATTCGTTATTTCTTCCAATTTTTCCTCTTCCACACTCCATCCTTCAACAAAACAAAAACAAACCAATAAACGAACCAATAGACAAACAAACAAACAAACAAACAAACAAACAAACAAATAAATAAATAAACAAACAAGCAACAAACAAACAAGAACCTTAGAAATTTGACAAACTAATGTATACACCTTGCAGTGTAAACATAACTTTCGGTATAATAGAGGACCGTGCCTACTTATACGAATGTTGTATAGCGCCCGCTACGATGGCAGTCAGAAGTTAAATTCAAAACAGCATGAACGAAAAAAACAATACCCCAAAACCTGCTAGCTGTAACAAAACAGTTGTTTTTTATCTTTACGCAGCACCGCCATTCTTTTATTGGGTCGGTCGTTCTATCAGTCTAGTCGGGTTGGTTAGGTCAATCTCTTGCTTTGGTTTTACTCCATAATTTAATGGTATCGTTTTCTTCAAAATTAACGTACTATGCATGCTCGGGCCATTGCAGATTTTGTTTTTGTTTTTTTTGATAAGTTTCTCTCATTATTATTTTTGGATACTTGTTTTGGGTTACACTATATTCGTGTTTTAGTTCTAACCAGAGTATAAAACTCCTTTCCAATGGTTGCCTGCCCATTATTCAGACACCCATCCTTGCAGACACGCAACTTTTCTGGTGGACCGCTTCACTGCTCACAGCGAGGCGCGCGAATGCTAACAATGCCCTAATGGCCGCCGGATCCCCGACTCGCAGTATAAAGCTAAGCCTTCTCCGGTGTACCAGTCATCAGTGGATGGCGCAGAGATTGGTGTCTTCGAAGAGTCCCACAAGGTATGCCTCGCTTGCTTCTTGAAGCGCCATCACCGCGGAGCTCTGGAATCGCAGTTCGGTCTTGAAGTCTTGCGCTATTTCACGGACCAGTCTCTGGAAGGGAAGTTTTCGGATAAGCAGCTCTGTACTTTTCTGGTAACGGCGAATCTCACGCAGTGCCACAGTTCCGGGTCTGTAACGGTGAGGCTTCTTTACCCCGCCGGTGGCCGGGGCACTCTTTCTGGCAGCTTTGGTCGCCAACTGCTTAAAGGGTTATTCAAAATATTTCTGCCTTCTTTATATATCTCCGTAGAACAACTCAACAACATTGTTTACGAAGTTCAAATCATCTTGATAACTTGTCCACTATAATTTTTAGCGATCACTAAACATCTTTCTCGTTGATTGTTATTCTACTTTTACAGTCAGTTATAAAAAACAACGCTCAAATGTGTCGTCGAGTGAGGGTTCACAAGATTGGACTTGAAGAAAGAAAGAAAGGCGTACATTGAGTAAGTGCCTTGTTCATGACACCGTATTACTTTAATAACATACAACACAACAACAACAGCGACTCTATACGCCAGAGTTAACTTGAAATTATGAATTTGGTAATAGTTTTATTTTGAAAAATCAACAAAAACATGTGCACGCAAAAACAAACAAACATGATGTTTTTCAGTTTCTGTAAATATTTGCTTTTGCTTTGTTTTTGTTGTTGTTGTTGTTGTTGTTGTCGTTGTTGGGGTTAGGTTTTTTTTCTCGGAATCTTATCTTGTTTTCAGAGGGGTGTTGACGGTGGGGGGACCGCCGCAGTAATTATCCCTACCTTCCCCTCGAACTGCGTGCCGCCCCCGCCCGCCGCTGGTGGTCCACCCCCGCCCAGAATGCTCCGCTGAACCCGGGCGCGTCCATGCGAGGAGAAACCTGATTGGTGCATTGGGGATCCACCCTAACGCCATAAGTACACCACTGGCAGTCTCTGCAGTCATTCACACAGATTCAAAGCACCCAGCAGTTCTTTCAGTCTCTTTGCTCAGTATATCAATTCAGTCATGTCTTCTAGTCTTCTAGTCGCCGAGTCTTCTAGATTGGCCCACTACAACAAGAAATCAACCATCTCCAGCCGAGAGGTCCAGACTGCAGTCCGTCTCCTTCTCCCCGGTGAGCTGGCCAAACACGCTGTCAGCGAGGGCACCAAGGCGGTCACCAAGTACCGTGAATTAAGTGGCCACCGTAACACCAACCCTCCCCATTTAATAATATTAATTAAAATCAACAGGGTTTACAATAATGCTATATTATATTAAAGGGTTATTCAAAATATTTCTGCCTTCTTTATATATCTCCGTAGAACAACTCAACAACATTGTTTACGAAGTTCAAATCATCTTGATAACTTTGTCCACTATAATTTTTAGCGATCACTAAACATCTTTCTCGTTGATTGTTATTCTACTTTTACAGTCAGTTATAAAAGACAACGCTCAAATGTGTCACCGAGTCGAGTGAGGGTTCACAAGATTGGACTTGAAGAAAGAAAGAAAGACGTACATTGAGTAAGTGCCTTGTTCATGACACCGTATTACTTTAATAACATACAACACAACAACAACAGCGACTCTATACGCCAGAGTTAACTTGAAATTATGAATTTGATAATAGTTTTATTTTGAAAAATCAACAAAAACATGTGCACGCAAAAACAAACAAACAAACATGATGTTTTTCAGTTTCTGTAAATATTTGCTTTTGCTTTGTTTTTGTTGTTGTTGTTGTTGTTGTCGTTGTTGGGGTTAGGTTTTTTTTCTCGGAATCTTATCTTGTTTTCAGAGGGGTGTTGACGGTGGGGGGACCGCCGCAGTAATTATCCCTACCTTCCCCTCGAACTGCGTGCCGCCCCCGCCCGCCGCTGGTGGTCCACCCCCGCCCAGAATGCTCCGCTGAACCCGGGCGCGTCCATGCGAGGAGAAACCTGATTGGTGCATTGGGGATCCACCCTAACGCCATAAGTACACCACTGGCAGTCTCTGCAGTCATTCACACAGATTCAAAGCACCCAGCAGTTCTTTCAGTCTCTTTGCTCAGTATATCAATTCAGTCATGTCTGGACGCGGAAAGAGCGGTAAGGCCAGAAGCAAGGCAAAGAGTCGATCCGCCAGGGCCGGACTTCAATTTCCCGTTGGTAGAGTACACCGCTTCTTGAGGAAGGGCAACTACGCTCAGCGCGTTGGTGCTGGCGCCCCTGTCTACTTGGCGGCAGTCATGGAGTACCTCACGGCAGAAATACTGGAACTGACTGGTAATACTGCTCGAGACAACAAGAAATCAAGAATCAACCCCCGTCATCTACAGCTCGCTATCCGAAACGATGAAGAGTTGAACAAGTTGCTCAGCGGTGTCACCACAACATCGTAAACAGTAAGCGAAGATAATGGCTCGTACCAAGCAGACAGCACGCAAGAGCACCGGGGGAAAAGCCCCACGAAAGCGATTCCAGAGCTCCGCGGCAAAAGGACGTAAGGGAAAGTTCCCGGCAGAAGGACGTAAGCAATTTATGTTAAAATTTGTGTTTCAAGAATTATGAGCGGGAAAGTTTGGTAAATTTGTTGCCATGCAAAAGTCATTCTAGAATGAATTCTGCATGGGGAATGGGGAAACATGTCTTCAGGGTAATTCTAGCAAAAGAACAAACAAAAATTACATATTTTTCATGTCAGGAGCCATTTTGTTGCTTACGTCCTTTTGTTACTGGGACGAACTACTTTATGTTCCCGGCAAAAGGGCGTAAGGCCTTACGCCCTTTTGCCGGGCACACGACGAACTAATGTATACACCTTGCAGTGTAAACATAACTTTCGGTATAATAGAGGACCGTGCCTACTTATACGAATGTTGTATAGCGCCCGCTACGATGGCAGTCAGAAGTTAAATTCAAAGAAAACCGCCAAGTCAAGCTCTTAAACTCAGCTCTTGCTACACTGATAAACCAAACGGCTCTTACGGAGCCACCACATCAATCCAAAGAGAGATTCTAAACATGAACTGCGTTTGTAAGACAACCCCCCCCCCCACACATATATATTGAATTCATTGAATACTATTTGTTTTCCGTGCGTAACCAATCATCCTCCAATGGTTGCCTGCCCGTTATTCAGACACCCATCCTTGCAGACACGCAACTTTTCTGGTGGACCGCTTCACTGCTCACAGCGAGGCGCGCGAATGCTAACAATGCCCTAATGGCCGCCGGATCCCCGACTCGCAGTATAAAGCTAAGCCTTCTCCGGTGTACCAGTCATCAGTCTGATTTATTCTACCAACTCAGCAACACAGCACTCTATAGTCATGCCTCCCAAAGCAAGTGGAAAGGGACAGAAGAAAGCCGGTAACACCAAGGGGCCAATCCGGACAGACAAGAAGAGACGTCGTCGCCGCAAGGAGAGCTACGGCATTTACATCTACAAGGTCATGAAGCAGGTTCATCCAGACACGGGCATTTCCAGCAAGGCCATGTCGATTATGAACAGCTTCGTCAACGACATTTTCGAGCGCATTGCCGCCGAGTCTTCTAGATTGGCCCACTACAACAAGAAATCAACCATCTCCAGCCGAGAGGTCCAGACTGCAGTCCGTCTCCTTCTCCCCGGTGAGCTGGCCAAACACGCTGTCAGCGAGGGCACCAAGGCGGTCACCAAGTACACAACTTCAAAATAAGCAGGTCCGGCGTCAAGCACAATCCAAACGGCTCTTTTCAGAGCCAACACATTTCCCAAAGAGAGATTCAAAACATGCGTGAATTAAGTGGCCACCGTAACACCAACCCTCCCCATTTAATAATATTAATTAAAATCAACAGGGTTTACAATAATGCTATATTATATTAAAGGGTTATTCAAAATATTTCTGCCTTCTTTATATATCTCCGTAGAACAACTCAACAACATTGTTTACGAAGTTCAAATCATCTTGATAACTTTGTCCACTATAATTTTTAGCGATCACTAAACATCTTTCTCGTTGATTGTTATTCTACTTTTACAGTCAGTTATAAAAGACAACGCTCAAATGTGTCACCGAGTCGAGTGAGGGTTCACAAGATTGGACTTGAAGAAAGAAAGAAAGACGTACATTGAGTAAGTGCCTTGTTCATGACACCGTATTACTTTAATAACATACAACACAACAACAACAGCGACTCTATACGCCAGAGTTAACTTGAAATTATGAATTTGGTAATAGTTTTATTTTGAAAAATCAACAAAAACATGTGCACGCAAAAACAAACAAACATGATGTTTTTCAGTTTCTGTAAATATTTGCTTTTGCTTTGTTTTTGTTGTTGTTGTTGTTGTTGTTGTTGTTGTTGTTGTTGTCGTTGTTGGGGTTAGGTTTTTTTTTCTCGGAATCTTATCTTGTTTTCAGAGGGGTGTTGACGGTGGGGGGACCGCCGCAGTAATTATCCCTACCTTCCCCTCGAACTGCGTGCCGCCCCCGCCCGCCGCTGGTGGTCCACCCCCGCCCAGAATGCTCCGCTGAACCCGGGCGCGTCCATGCGAGGAGAAACCTGATTGGTGCATTGGGGATCCACCCTAACGCCATAAGTACACCACTGGCAGTCTCTGCAGTCATTCACACAGATTCAAAGCACCCAGCAGTTCTTTCAGTCTCTTTGCTCAGTATATCAATTCAGTCATGTCTGGACGCGGAAAGAGCGGTAAGGCCAGAAGCAAGGCAAAGAGTCGATCCGCCAGGGCCGGACTTCAATTTCCCGTTGGTAGAGTACACCGCTTCTTGAGGAAGGGCAACTACGCTCAGCGCGTTGGTGCTGGCGCCCCTGTCTACTTGGCGGCAGTCATGGAGTACCTCACGGCAGAAATACTGGAACTGGCTGGTAATGCTGCTCGAGACAACAAGAAATCAAGAATCAACCCCCGTCATCTACAGCTCGCTATCCGAAACGATGAAGAGTTGAACAAGTTGCTCAGCGGTGTCACCATTGCCCAGGGTGGTGTACTTCCCAACATCCAAGCTGTCCTGCTGCCAAAGAAAACCGCCAAGTCAAGCTCTTAAACTCAGCTCTTGCTACACTGATAAACCAAACGGCTCTTACGGAGCCACCACATCAATCCAAAGAGAGATTCTAAACATGAACTGCGTTTGTAAGACAACCCCCCCCCCCCCACACATATATATTGAATTCATTGAATACTATTTGTTTTCCGTGCGTAACCAATCATCCAACAAGTTGTTTGGTACCCTATAAACCACACATAAGTCAGACCAAAGCTTTATTTTCGTTGCGATGCTAACTGTAGTAGAGCAACGGTTTAGAACAAAAAAGTTCAAAGCTGTATCAATAGACATAGAACAAAAGTTCTCCGAAATATTTACACACTAATTGTTTGGCACAACCTAACGCCGATACCGGGAGATGAAATACTAAAAGATAAAGTATTCTACTTTAATTTCTGTTATCTCTTCATGTGTGTATAATCATCACACATCATTCCTTCCATCACGATGTCGCAAGCCGAATGTAGCCCGTGTGTGTGTGTTAACGTACTGCATGCGGTGCATGTGACAATGCACACAGCACGCTGTTTCTATGTACAATGTTTTGCGTACTGCAATGTGACGCATTGTTGTGTTCCGCGCGCTTGTAATGTCCATTGTCTTAACCCGCGTGTACAAACGCGCGGGACGAGCCCAACCAGGCAACCCTGTATAACGTAAACATAAACTTAGAATAACATGCACTTGCGTGTTGCATACGTTTACACGTGGATGTATTTGAGTTTTGGTGCAAGCTCTTGCTTTGTGTGCGGTCAGAGATGCTCTATTTTCGATACAACGAATGTTCGCCGTGTGTGAAAAGTTGTCAAAAAAGTCACACCGCCCTCTTGTGACACCCAGCATGTCTTGTGATTCGTGCCATGTCGAAAGGTGGGTTATTCTTGAGAAACCTGTGGTGAGTATCGCTTCTCGGCCTTTTGGCTAAGATCATTGGTCTGAGCCCCTATATTCTTAGGAAGTTCGAGATATATCCTACCTACAATAATTAATCACTATGAATCGAGAGAAAAGCGTAAACCTGTCGCTAGACAAGAGAGCGTCGTACCAGGAGGTATGCAACTTGATGGAGCAGGAGGCAGGCAAGGAGGTGAAGTGTTTGCAGCAAACAGGGGAAAAGACCTGGGTGGTCACCCTGAAAAGCGACCAAGCCAGTGAGAGTCTGAAGAAAAAGAGTCTTCGTATCGGAGAGAACGCCATACACACGGCTGGAGCAGGACGACCCATCACGTTCGTGACGCTCCTGTATGCACCGTGTGAGATGGGAGACCAGCCGATTACCACCGCTCTTTCGCCATACGGGAAAGTGATAAACGTACGTCGAGGACATTGGCAGCAACACCCTCTTTGGGAAAATGGGAACAGACATGTGAAAATGGAGATGGACCGGCCAATTCCATCCTACCTTCAGGTTGGACCCTACAGGTTGGTTGTAAAATACAACGGGCAAGTGGAAACCTGCAGGCGTTGTGGAGGTCCCGGGCACAAGGCTGCTGACTGTCCGAACTTTAAATGTCACAACTGCGGGGAGGCGGGACATCGGGCGGCGGAGTGCCCCTCACCACCGATTTGCCGAGCATGCCATCAGGAGGGACACATTTCCACCCAGTGCCCAACCTCCTTCGCAAACAGAACAAGAGGCCACCCACGACTGAGCGAATCCTCAGACGATGAAGAGGAGATGATTACCGACAGAAAGGCAACCATGACGTTCCCCCCGCCGCCCACTACAAAATCCACCACAGAAACGGAACAACCCAAACCACGGAGAAAAAAGATCGCGAAGAGAGGACGCGGAAACCCGACCGAAGAAAACGATTCAAAACCCGAAGTAAAACCAAAGGAGAGAAAACCCAACAACCCCACACCAGATATCGACGCCCAACTAGCTGAGGACATGGCGGCCAGGCTGTTTGACTCTGAAGTCTCGGAGATGTCAATAGTTTCCAACACTTCGACAAAAAAGAACAGTAGCTCACCTCAATCATCATCACTGGATGAGAGTCTCCCTTCCCAAGGGTACACAGAGGTAAAACGCAGAAACAAAAAACAGCACAAGAAAGGTCAGAACATGAACAATGAACAGTCTGCTTGAATTTAAACTTTACAATGGATTTGTTACGCATTTTAATTTTTCTGATGTGCTCTTTTCATGTATGTAGTATAAATGTAAACGGCCTTAGAGATTGTATTAAACGCCGTCAGACCCTCGCCTCCTGCAACAGTGAAAACGCTGATGTTTTACTGTTGCAGGAGACTCACGCTTCTGGCCTCTACGAGACCAGGGGATGGGAGAGAGAGTTTGGCGGCAAAGGGTTTTGGTCTTTCGGGACAAATTCTAGTTGTGGGGTAGCCATCTTGTTTTCCAAAAGACATTCGTGGAGACCAGCGGACTATTTGCGGGACAATGCGGGTCGTTTGGTCTCTGTCACAATTACTGTGCCGAATTCCAAGACCCGGGTTAGAGTGATCAATTGTTATGCCCCCAATGACCCGGCTGAAAGACAGAAATTTTTCAAAGAAAGCCTCCCGAGGCACACAAAAGGCATGAGGCATGTGATTCTTGGGGGCGATTTCAATTGTATCACCGACCCGGGCTTGGACTCGAAAAACACTAGCGCCAACCATCAGGGAACGCGGGGGAGTTTTGAACTCCTCCGCACCATTAAACAACACGGTCTGGTAGATGGTTGGCGTGGACAAAATCCACAAAAAAAACGTTTCACTTGGCACAGTGGTGACGGCACCAAAGCGACCCGTATTGATAGAATTTATCTTTCCCGGGAATTGTCTGCTGGTTCATGTAATGAGATAACCGCTTTCCCCTTGTCTGACCACGATTTGGTCAAAACCAAAATTCAAACGCAAATACAAAATGCAGGGAGGGGTTTTTGGAAACTAAATAACAGCTTTCTGGAGGAAGAAAATTTCAAGGGTATGGTTAAGGGGGTTTGGGAAGAATGGGGAAATCACAAACAAGATTACGAGAATCCTTTAGAGTGGTGGGACGAGGGTAAAACCCAAATCAAGAGAGCGGTTATCTCATTCTCTGCTGAGGCGGCTAGGAAACGTAATTCTGAGTATAAGGGGGCCCTGATGGAACTCAATCATCTGCAAATCCGGGTCGACAATGGGGAAGAAAACCTTCTTCCCCAACTAAAACTGGCCGAAATTAGTATGCACGACATGGCCAAAAAACAACACGGTAGCTGTCCTCGCCCGGGTCTTTCACCTAAGATTACGGGCGAGGACAATGTGCAAGTGCTCAATTCAAAAGACCCGGATTCTAAAAGAATGCAGAGTTTGAAAGGCCGAGACGGCTGTGTGATCAACGACCCCGTTCAAATGACTGACACTTGTCGTCATTTCTATGGGGATCTTTACACGGCCGTCCCGGTTGAACAACAAGAGATTGAGTTCTTTCTGGGCTCCATTGATAAGTCGCTGAGCCACGAGGAACAAAATTTACTCGAGGGCCCGGTGACTTTGTCCGAAGTTAGTGAGGCGTTGTCTAGTATGGAGGCGGGCAAAACACCCGGTTCGGATGGCTTGTCCGCCGAATTTTACCGAACGTTTTTCAATGAGATTGGGCCAGATATTTGCGAGGTACTTAGCTCCGTTTTCAAACAGGAGGGGTTGAGCGCCTCGCAAAAAGGCGGGTTGATAACCCTAATTTTCAAGGGCAAAGGTAGCCGAGAGGAACTGACAAATTGGCGCCCGATCTCATTGTTAAATGTAGATTACAAGATAATTAGCAAAATACTCGCCACCAGACTATGGGCGGCCAATAGGGCCAAAACTAATACATTTATAAACTAAAGGACAAAACAATAATCAAAGAAAGAAACTGTTCAACAAACACCAAGTAGAAACTTAGGTAACAAAACTCAACAACAATCAAAGAAAATTGTTTTCAAACAATGAACAATTCCCCAATCAAGCTTTAAAGCGCAACAACAATCAAACACTTGTTTTTTAACAAGAAGTACTCTGAATCAAACTAATAAAACAAAACGCAATCAAAAATAAAATAAAAACAAAACAAAAACAGCCAAACGCTTAAAGAATGAATCCTTACAAAAAACAAACACAGACACTAAAACGTCAAATCGGGACGAATACTAACACAGTAAAAATAAAGAGAAATCATCAATCGGCTATCGTTGAAAACGAAAATCAAACTAACTATTACAAAATGTTGAGGGCGGTTGTCAAAGCTAAGGACAAAATGCAAACCGTATCAGTCTCCTGAGCATGTAATCAACATTTACGACAAACTAAGGACTGGCTGAAAATCATCGTTGGTGGCGTATGTACATGTACAGTTGTGACTATTGTTGTAGGGCCCCGGGTATAGACGATGTGAACTGTGTCGTCACATGTTTACAAAACAGCCACAGAGTCTGGACTTCCTGCAGGCGCATTGTACCATAGAGTATGATTGTACACAGATCAACTGAAGAAAATAACAAATCTTATGTTTTATGGAGATTGCATTGTCTGATTTTTCTCAACTTTTGATATGAAGAAAGGGGGCACATCTTAAAAACTGTACAGGTTGCTTTTGTAAATTTTGAATTTATGTGAAAATTACAAAATTTAATTTTTCCCATAGCCTGTGTGTAGTATGCCCCCTCCAGGAAACGCTTTAGAATGTACAAGGTCACCATGTAAACAAAGGTAGCATGGTCTATTGCAAGGCTGTGATGTGGTAAAATCATGGGAAATGGTTTAGTTCTGATAACACGAGACCATGACGAGACCAAGTGTGACGACCACTAAATGTGTTTTGATGCCATCGCAGATAATAAATATTAATGTGACGATGTAACGCAGGAAATAATGTTCTTGAATGCTAATTCTCCACCAGAGTGAATGTTGGGCAGAGCTTATAATAGGGTTTTGGTGGTGGGGGAACTCTAAATTTAGAAATGGTATAAGATTGGTGACACCTAGATTCTAGAAGTGAGATGATGTAATGTTCAACGGGGGGGGGGGGGGTAAGGGTGGGAGGTCAGGAATGTTAGGGGGGGCTAATACTGGACATGGGCTTACAGAGGATATGGGCCACCTGTTGAAGTGTGAACAACCATAGAGAAAGGACAATGGAACGATTTGAGAATTCTACTCTAGAGATAAAATAGTGGGAAATCATCCTTACCCAGTGGCTTGGGAAAGTGCTTTTGTTTTTTGTGTAAAATTGGGGGTGAGACTTGTCATGATTTGTGCCACTTGTTATATGGATGTTTACAAATACTGCTGGGAATTCTTCCTCACATTACATTTATCTGGGGGAATGAAATTGCCCTATTTTTAAGTTGTTAAAGTGAAATTATACAACTTACCGTTAATCATCAAAAAGAGCAATAGTCATAAAATCAATAAACTACGCAAATTTGTGCAAGTAAAATGTATCACGATAAAAGTGACAAAATGGAATTGTGAGATCATCAATCACAGTTCAAGAAGTCCAACCGAAGTTGTACATAATATATGAATTAACAGAAGTATAGTGAAAATTACAATAACAGTTTTAGAAAAAGCAAACATTTATGGAAAGACAATTTTTAAGAACAATTAAAAAAACATCGCAAAAAATTAACGTCACTTGGATCTTGCCACGCTATAACAAGATTTCCAATGCATACGGGTAAGCTCCATTAAGTTTTCCCGTGTTTTGTCTGAAAAAACTCGGAATGTATCCCCCTTCTTTTTCAGCTCGAGGGTGTTTTTATATTGACATCCTTGTTGAACTATTTCTACCTCCTAGGTTGAATCGTAGAGCTAGGGTTGAATCAACAAACTGGATGAGCAGTAATCCTGCAGTCAGCAACAAACTGGCTGGCGGTTTTTAAATAATAATTATCACATGGAACTAGTAGGTTTTAACAATGTTAAACCATGGTAAAACCCACAAAATGTTTTCATATACTGTGCACGAAGATTCAATTATAGATTAGAGTCCACTGTTTGGAAAAGGAGATAACAGGCAAGGCTGTATAACTCCGGCCTCTTTTTTCACTGGATGTTTAGTCATTCCTCCTAATTATAAGGGTTACACAATAGACTGACGGTCATAATGAACGGCTGTGGTCCTAAATGTTTTTTGATGAAATTACAAACAGCAGTTATACATCTGGAAGCACACAAAATTATGCAACAAAATTAATGTGTTTTTTGTTCACAGGTTTGTTATTTTATGCATGTTGGGATACATCAAGTGAAAATACTGGTCTTCGACAATAATTACCAAATGTGTCCAGTTTAAAAAATAATTGCTTTTTTGTAGACCATGGATGCTATATCTCCATGGTTAGCGATGGAGGAAGAAATAGGAGGTAGACTGGTTCATCACAACCAGCCTTGTACACCATTGTGTGAAGCGATAGTAGAAGAAAAGCAGGTTGTGTGTTCCCCATTTATTTCTCATCCATGCAACAACTATTTTCATTCCACATACCACCAGTGGCCCAAGGTCCCTTGCGGTCATCACTTACTAAGTTCGTGCATGCGCGAGAGTATTTTTCGGCCAAAAACACGCCCATTTTATGTAAATTGCCCACGTTCGGCCGGGTCTCAATCACAACTGTACATACGCCACCAACGATGATTTTCATTCAGTCCTTAGTTTGTCGTAAAATGTTGATTACATGCTCGGGAGACTGATACGGTTTGCATTTTGTCCGTAGCTTTGACAACCGCCCTAAACATTTTGTAATAGTTAGTTTGATTTTCGTTTTCAACGATAGCCGATTGATGATTTGTCTTTATTGTTACTGTGTTAGTATTCGTCCCTATTTGACTTTGTACTGGTTGTGTTTGTTCTTTTTAAGGATTCATTCTTTTAGCGTTTGGCTGCCTTTGTTTTGTTTTTATTTTATATTTGATTGCGTTTTGTTTTATTAGTTTGATTCAGAGTTCCTCTTGTTAAAAACAAGTGTTTGATTGTTGTTGGGCTATAAAGCTTGATTTGGGAATTGTTCATTGTTTAAAAACAGTTTGCTTTGATTGTTGTTGAGTTTTGTTACCTACGTTTCGACGTTGTGTTTGTTGAACAACTTCTTTCTTCGATTACTGTTTTGTCCTTTAGTTTATAAATTTGTTAGTTTTGGCCCTTTTGGCCGCCCATACCAGACTGCGTAAGGTTTTACACAAAATCATAAATATCGACCAAACCTGTTCGGTGGCGGGTAGAACCATACTGGACAATGCCCACTTGCTAAGGAATATTCAGGATTACGTTGACCAGAAGAATATGGGCGCTGCGTTCGTGTCCCTCGATCAGCAAAAAGCGTTTGATAGGGTCGATTGGGGGTATCTGCAGCAGGTATTGGAGAAGTTTGGTATCGGCCCTAATTTTCGTCAGTGGGTGAAAATTCTATATAGTGACATTAAAAGTTCCGTGATTTGTAACGGGAACATATCCGAGCCCTTTCCACTCTCCCGGGGGGTAAGGCAGGGGTGCCCCCTGTCACCACTGCTATACATCTTAGCACTGGAACCCCTCGGGTGTGCGTTAAGGGCGGATCCAAAAATCCATGGGATCAAATTACCCGGGGGGACCGAAGCCAAAATTTCTATGTATGCTGATGATACCACCCTGATCCTGTCGGACGACAGATCTATTGTGAAAAGTTTTGAGATGATCGAGAGATACGGGCGCGCGTCCGGTGCTAAGCTAAATCAGCAGAAATCTCACGGTGTCTACCTCGGCAAGTGGAAGGATAAACGGAATGGCCCGGTCGACATCGCATGGGTAAATTCAGCCAAAATTCTAGGGATCAATTTCGGTTACAAAGAGCCCCACCAGCAAAACTGGGAGGCAAAGATAAAACAACTTGAGAACGGCATAAAAGAATGGAATGAATGTGATCTTACCATGAAGGGTAGAGTCACAGTTGCCAACACTTACATTTTATCAAAAATGTGGTATTTAGCTGAAGTTGACCCGCCCCAGAGGGGAGAAGTTAAGCGAATCAATCGCTTGATTTTTCCCTTTATCTGGGGACATAAAGGCGAGTTTGTCGACCGAGCCACCATGTTCCTTCCACCCTCCAGAGGAGGGCTGGGGGTAATTAACATCGAAGACAGGGTGGCTGCAATGCAAGGTATACATGTTAAACAAACAGTCGGCAACGAAGTAGCAAAGTGGAAAACTCTGGCGCGGTACTGGTGCGCACTTTCTTTCCAGAAAATTGCCCCTGCGCTACTGCGAAAAAATACATATCGGTTGGTCATTCCTTATACAGACCCAACACATAAATAATTGTTTGTTGAACTATCTCATAAATTGACTTTATATTAAAAAGCCATCCATGTCAGCAAATGAACCGATTTTTTAATATGAGAAAAAAATACAGTTATGCTATGTGTACGTTTTTGTATATAATAATTAATAAGGCCATCTACTCTATTCATTATATATAATAATTATGCATACATATCTGTGTTCTCAGTTCAAATATGAGGTATTTTGAACCCATAAAATTTCACGCATTGCCCATAATCATTCTAACAGGTCATGATCATTTCCATTGAAATCAGGTCTAAAGAAATTATTCATGGGCATGTGATATCAAAGAACAAACCAGTTTGAAATAAGTTATTGCTGTTATGATTATATATTACTTTTTGTCAAAAGATGAACTACGCTCAGCGCAGGAAAATGACACTCACTGACAACTTTCGCAAGTAAATGAATAGTACGCCTAGGTTTCTCACCAACTCGCTACGCATTTCAAAGTTCAAAGTATTACCTTTAGCTTGGTTAATTTTTTGATATTTATTATGCTCTGGAAAAAGGGGGCTTTTTTCAGTCAAAAACGGGGTGTAAAACCTCAAAATCGGCAAAGTCAATGGAGGTCAACATGATTATTGACCATTTTCCGGTGGGTTGCCTCACTGAATTGAACAGCACAGTCGTTCCTTTTGTCCCACAGATTCAACTCGCACTTCTGAATAAAGTACATAAGATTTCCGTTCCACTCATATAAGAATCATTCTGATTGGACTAGGGGAAAAAGGGGCTTTTTTGCTTCCAATCATGCAACGTCTCTCTTCTAAGACATGACCCGATTACCATAATGCAAAGTATTTCTATAGTCTGGCTCCATATATAATCTCTTGTAAACACACGTATAATGTAGGTTGAACGGGGAACTAGATCAGACCACGCAGTCATTTCGTCGAAGACGAAGCACGCCGGGCGGTTGTTAGTTTTGCCCCCTTCAATGTTCGTTTTTCATTGATTCAATGGCTCAAAACTAAGTTCAGTGTAGGAATAATTATAGATCTTACAACATAGGGTTTCTGTTATTTTCATAACATTCACCGGATCAGCAAAATGAGTCTTTTTTGTCGTCAATAGTAGTCGGGCCATATCATTTTTCTTCGAGGGGTGACTGTTGAGTGTTGTTGTGATAGTCGCTATTGTTGCGTGTTTCCCCGTCTCGCCCACACATATACATGTGCAATACGTGGAGAGGTAAGGTTCAACTTAAAGAATTTGTTTGTTTTTTAAATTAAAAAAAAATGTTTCTGTCTGGCATGACATTACTTTTAAGTAGTAATTTACAAACATGACATGATGGGTCTTGTACAAAAACATAATCATGCAATTTTGCATTGCTATTAACTATCAAGCCAACCAAACCTAATCATTCAATCATCCCAAGCAAACAACTATTAAAAAACAACAGTATATTTGACTTTAAACTTAATTTGGACCTATTAATGCTAACCCTCAACATTTCGGAGTAACATGGTGGCTCGATCATCAGTGCACATTCCTGTCGACGTAAGTTAGCAATGTGCATTTTTGTTTTGTAACTGTGTTAATTTATTTTTGCATTTGTAATTTTCTTAACAGCCTTTTTTGATGGCTGATAAGGGACCACCTAAGAAGGAGTCGACGCAAAAGACAGCAGCATGACTATCAGCAACTTCACATCGGACCAGCAGTGCCAACCGTAGTTGCGATAACAAAACCCCGTACCAATCGGCGAAGCCAGAGGGTTAATACGAACCGCAAACGGCAATCTGGTCCAACACGTACAATTTTGACAGCTAGTTAACAGAATTGCCCCATTTTTACCACCTTCGAAAATGTTGACACAATTTTTAAGGACACGAGCTTGATCCTCAATTTCTTATGCATCAGTTCATAACACTGAAAACACCATTGAGGAAATATTTTAAAGAAGAGGGACAACAACTTACCAGATTACCTTATAAACATGTATTTTGTACATGTATTTATTTGTTTTTGATTATACTATTTAGTCATTTGTAATTGTGTTCATTTGACTCAGTCGTAATTTGGATTAGAAAGTGTACCAGACTTTTGGAGACAACGGCTTGAACTCAGGAACCATTTCTCAAATTGGCTAAGATACATTAGATGAACCAGTGATTATTTTACAAGCAGCTAACTTTTTGTGCTTCATTCATGTTTTTCGGTTAATGTTACTGGATCATACAGTATTTTTTTGAAATCATTTCAACTGTTTTAAAATGCCAATTCTTGTGCTATTTTTTGTCACATATGCCATTACATGACATCTCATTCGTGCAAAGTATTGTTGTTACTTGTACCACTATATTTTTTTGTCAACGTTTACTATTTATCATCATTCATATCTAAACTAAACTGGAGCTTGGAGGAAGAGTCAGCAATACCAAGCATGAACAGTTTATTTTCAACCATTCCTGTAACCATTCCTGTAATATTTATATATCACACGATTGAATAAGTGGTTGTTATTGTATTCATACCTTTGTTAATGTGCTGAAGAAAACATGAGAACATGTACTTATAAAATAAAACTTCATTTAGTTGAACTGTTTAACTCCAACATCTTGTATTGTGTACTAAGACCGTGTACATAAGTCCCCCCCCCCCCATTGTGTGAAATGGTCCAGTCCATTGACCTGTTTTACAAAGAATGTCTGTGCTTTGTACACAAGGTCAAATCTCCACACTGTGCGCACACACACAGAGGAAATGGGATTTGTTGTACGAAACCAAGGCCAAGTTGTTCATAATGGTTTAGTTTAGATATGAATGATGATAAATAGTAAAAGTTGACAAAAAATTTAGTGGTACAAGTAACAACAATACTTTGCACGAATGATGTAATGGCATATGTGGCCAACAATAGCACACACATTTTATCAAGTTTTTTTTTTTTTTTTGCATTTTAAAACAGTTGAAATGATTTCAACTGACAAACATGATCTAAAATGAAGCAGGGCAGTTCCACGGGGTCGGACGTACATTTCGGACACTTTAACAGAGTGTATTATTACAGTGGTATAAATAAAAGGAATTTTTATTCTGGATAGAGGTATAAGGCAGTCACTAAAGTTATTTTAACAACAAATTATTCATCCATGTCTTTGGATATAGACGCCATTCGCCCAAAACACCATGGTGTCGGACGTACTCAGAGAAATGCCTTTTTATGAAAACCAATATTTGTAGTTCAAACTCTGTGATGTGTTTGAACTTAAATGCAATTTTTTCTTATTTATGGATTCATCAGACCTCTGTCATTACACTTTACCATAAGACATTTGGTTTTTAAATTTGAATTTTAAGGAATGGCATTTAATATATTGGTGTCGGACGTACATTTCACAGTGTCGGACGTACTTGTCCGAAATTGCATTCAAAAATAGGTAACAATCAGTTCAACTTTTCACTTTTGTTATAAAATAATGATTTCATCTACCAATTTGGTGTTGTATATCAGATTAAATAAATATTTGTTGAAAAAAGTGGTTTAATTGTCAAACTATACCACGTTTTGAGATCAATAGAAACAATGTGCATGTGTAATGCAACTTGTACATGATGTACATGCTATCCTTATGCATTGCTGTGGCAACCAAAACTGGCAAAACACCCAAGTTTCAAAATGTTGCCTAACAATGAAAGATATGAGTCTGCAAAATATTATTTGGTCCAAATATATTGTAGATTGGACTTGTGTTTAAAAAAAATTAAAGTTTAAAGTTCTTGGTGGGTAACTGTTGCCAAGGTCAAAGGTCACCAAGAATTTTGGTGTTAAATGTTTTGATATTTTCTCTCAAAAACCAACTTTAGAGCATTGTCTACAGTTTACTAAATGAATAAGCGCTCTATCCTTGCTTGGGGGTAACCACCTGTACCTGAATTTAACAAATATATTGCAAAAACCAAGCTTTTCTTATATTAATTATAAGTACCAGTGGGTTTTGGAAATGGAAATTAAAATTTTCTGCGGATTAAAATGATTGTGTTTTTAGCAGCCAGTAGGAAAATGGGGAATGAAATACACTTGTTTTGTGATTTGGGTGAGAGTTACCCCAGGTACCAATTTATAGCTTTGTATGATATTTTAAAGGCATTCAAAAAGGCTTTCACATAATTATTTTGGAGGTGTCGGACGTACTGGTGTCGGACGTACGAACACAATGCACGTCCGACACCAGGATTTTGTACGATTAAGAACTTGAGATTGTTTTAAAGAAATAATTCCATGTTTAGATAGAGGGCATCAATTGTGCTTTGTAGTGTTAATTTGTAAAATATTCACTGGTTCATCTAATTGTCTCTTAGCCAATTTTAAAAATGGTTCCTGAGTTCAAGCCGCTGTCTCCCAAAATTCTGGTACACTTTCTAATCAAAATTACGACTGAGTCACATGAACACAATTACAAATGACTAATAATTGAAAACAAAATAATCACATGTACAAAATACATCTATATAAGGTAAGCTGGTAAGTTGTTGTCCCTTTTCTATAAAATATTTCCTCAATGATGTTTTGAGTGTGATGAACTGATGCATAAGACATTGAGGATCAAGCTTGTGTCTTTATTTTCGAAGGTGGTAAAAATGGGGCAAATCTGTTGACTAGCTGTCGAAATTGTACGTGTTGGACCAGATTGCTGTTTGCTGTTCGTATTAACCCTCTGGCTTCGCCGACTGGTACAGGGTTTTGTTATCCCAACTACGATTGGCACTGCTGGTCCGATGTGGAGTTGCCGATAGTCATGCTGCTGTCTTTTGCGTCAACTCCTTTCTTATCAGCCATAAAAAAAGCCTGTTAAGAAAATCACAAATGCAAATATTAATTAACACAGTTACAAAACAAAAATGCATTGCTAACTGTTGCTTGTTAATAGATGTTTGCTTGGGATGATTGAATGATTAGGTTTGGTTGGCTTGATAGTTAATAGCAATGCAAAATTGCACGATTATGTTTTTTTACAAGACCCATCATGTCATGTTTGTAAATTACTACCTAAAAGTAATGTCATGCTAGGCAGAAACATTCTTTTATTGTTTAAGAAACAAACAAATTCTTTAAATTGAATCTTACCTATCCACGTATTGCACATGTATATGTGTGGGCGAGACGGGGAAACACGCGACAATAGCGACTATCACAACAACACTCAACAGTCACTCCTCGAAGAAAAATGATACGGCCGACTACTATCGACAACAAAAAAGACTCATTTTGCCGATATCCAGTGAATGTTATGAAAATAACAGAAACCCTATGTTGTAAGATCTATATTCCTACACTGAACTTAGTTTTGAGCCATTGAATCAATGAAAAACGAACATTGAAGGGGGCAAAACCAACACCCGTCCGGTGTGCTTCGTCTTCGACGAAATTACTGCGTGGTCTGATCTAGTTCAACCTTCATTATATAGAATAATAGTGCCAGACTCTAAAAATACTTTGCATTATGGTAATCGGGTCATGTCTTAGAAAAGAGACGATGATTGATTGGAAGCAAAAAAGCCCCTTTTCCCCCTAGTCCAATCATAATAATTCTTATACTTGTGGAACGGAAATCTTCTTTATTCAGATGTGCGGGTTGAATCTGTGGGACAAAAGGACTGACTGTGGGACCAAAGCCAAAAGTGGTCATCCTGAGCTCTATAATGCTAATTATGAAGTGATTTAAACGAGAAACAGGCACTTAGAGTGCGACAGGATTGAATGATTACCGGTAATTAAAACTACAATAACTTAATTAACAGATTTATTCAGTTTTGTTATTTTTGTATATAGACTAGCTGGTCATGGAGCACATGTATCTAAACCAAATACTTAAAATAATTAATGCAAATATGTAAATTTAAAGGTATCAATTCCGTCCTATCGCATTTGTTAATCTATTAATTAATATTCAAATGCTTAATTTTGTATTTATTTGTATGAATTCTTCCAAACTATCAATCACAAGTGTGTTTGACACTTTAAGCATAATTGCTTTCAATTAATTCCTCCAATTAACTTAATAAGGCAATCTGTAGTGTTCATAACAGGACAAAAACTAGAGTGACAGGACGGAAATAGGTGCGACAGGACTGAAAACAAGTCCGACTGGACAGAATTATTGAGCCAGTTTCCCATTGTATGTTTTGTTTTTATGGTTATTTATACACTTGATAACAATTGGATTAAAAACATTTAATTAGACCCATTTTTTTAATGGTTATAGTTGATTTAAACCATGTGAACGAAATTCCGTCCTGTCACATTTCCGTCCTGTCGCATGTATATCATAATTAATCCTCCAGTAATTGAGAGAAAGAAACATGCAAAAAGTATTCTTTTTCTGTAGGTGAGAGTATATGTCAAATTCCGTCCTGTCACACAAACGATACTTTTGGCTTTAGCCCTGTGCCGTTCAATTCAGTGAGGTAAACCACCGGAAAATGGTCAATAATCGTGTTGACCTCCAATGACTTTGCCAATTTTAATGTTTTGCACCCTGTTTTTGACTGAAAAAAGCCCCTTTTTCCTGAGCATATACCCCCCAAAAAACAAGCTAAAGGTAATACTTTGAACTTTGAAATGTGTAGAGAGTTGGTTAGAAACCTAGATTTATCCATTTACTTGTGAAAGTTGTCAGTGAGGGGTCTTTTTGAGTGTCATTTTAAGTTGTTCATACTGTTGTCAGCCAATCTGAGTTTTGGGTATTTTGGGAACACAAGGTATTTTTGTCAGCTATTCTGAGTTCTTGGTGTTTTGGGAACACAAGGTATTTTTGTTAGCAAATCTGAGTTTTAAGTATTTGGGGAACACACGGTATTTTTGTCAGCTATTCTGAGTTCTTGGTGTTTTGGGAACATAAGGGCGTTTTTGTAAGCCATGCTGAGTTCTTGGTATTTTGTAATTATAAGGTATTTTTGTCGGCCAATGCGAGTCTTTAGTATTTTGGGAACACTGGACTGGAGTTTGGCGTATTTATGTGATTTGATCTGAGTTTGAAGCATTTTGGGAACACTTTCCTAAGGGGGTATTTTTGTTAACCAATCTGAGTTTCAAGTATTTTGAGAACACTAGATTTCAATGGTATTTTTGTTAGCCAATCTGAATCTTTGGTATTTTGGGAACACTAGATTTCAATGGTATTTTTGTTAGCCAATCTGAGGTTTGGTATTTTAGGAACACTAGATTTCAATGGTATTTTTGTCAACCAATCGGTGTCTTTGGTATTGTGGGAACACTTAACTTTTTGACTTGCCTGCCAACCTTAGTTTTGGGTATTTTTATAAACTCTAATTTTTATGTCAGAAAACTAGAATAAATGCATCAGGTCAACAGTTTATATTGAAAATGCTTTAATCCATGATTTGTTTGACAAAACAATTAAAAACTTAAACAATCAGCAAAACGAATTCAAACAACCAAGTGAGTTAATAAGACATCTATAACTGCCCATTGTACAAAACATGGCACAAAATGTTTGAGTGCCCAATGTGCGAAGACCCCCCACCCCCCTCACCTTGGTTTGATTATTCTTTACAATAAACAAACTAATCAGTTGAAGAAAGATACTCATTTATCATGCAGTGCTACTGTATTTAAAAAAAACAAGAAAGGGGAACTAGGAAAAAGAAAGGTTTTTGATGGCAGAACAGTTGAGTCCCAACTCAGAACAGAAGGAACTCAATGAGGGGACGGATGAAAGCCTTCTCTGCATAAACATACACTTACAATAGCAATCAGAGAAACACATCAAACAGCTCAACACAGTTTAGAAATAACAACCAGGAGATTAGTTTCTTCTGGAGCCAGTCTTCTTAGAAATATGGGGTTTAATTATGAGTCAGATTCTTAAGTTGTCTACTTTTTTAAGAGCAAGTACACACACACCACCAATGTCATCAAAGTTTAGGAGCTCCAAGCTAATCATTACAAGTTTATTACCCCTAATTGAGTGTGCTTCATGGGCCACTGTGATTTGCAACTGCCTTATAGAAGTGAATGCTCATTCAGCCTTACAGGGGCAATCTAGGCCTGGATAACAATTTGGCTTCATACTGATAGAGCCAAGCATTTACTTATAAATTCAATACAAACATGTACTTTCAATTAATTTTGTGTGTGATAAATTAACATCACTTTAAGGATTTGGGGAGGATTGAACCCACACATGCTAGCAAAACTGCCTTAGCAAAACTAATTGTTCTACATGTTCTTTGTAATGGGCCACCATCATTTGTACAGCCATGCCACACTAGCCCTCCACGGAGGCAGGGGTTTTGGGCAACTCTCCTTTCAGTTTTGAAAACATTTGTCCAAAACCGTTACAAAACTTCGTGTTCCTTACTCAGATACACAACAAACAGTTCAACACTACTTTAGAAATAACAACTGGCCCAGAAGATTTGGTAAGATTTGCATTGGGATATAACTATTATCATTTGTCCCCCTTGCACTAGTTTGTGTTACAAATGTAGCACTCTATTGTACTTTATACTCAGTAATTTCAAACCAGAAGATTTTTAAGATTTGCATTGGGATTATCTTTTGTCCCCCTTACAACGGTGTGTGTTACAAATGTAGCACTCTACTTTTGTGTTTATACTCAGTAATTTCAAAAGTCCTGTGAAAACAATCATTAGGCATAATACTCTGGTGGGATTCCAGCCCTTGACCAATGCAATTTGTAGAGCAGTGTCTGATGCTGCTCTCACACTGTGGCTAATATTCTTGCGAATATGGTTTATTTAATTCCGCAGTGAATTTGCCAAAAAGTTGCGATTGAATAGGCCTATTGAATTTTATTTTTGGTTGTCCTTGGTCGTCCGTCAACCTCTCATCACGAATATATTGAGAATGCTTACCAATGCCTTAGGAATAGCATACGACGGAATGCCAACGCTTTACCAATGTTACTAATGGCTAACCAATGTTTGCAAAAATTTCTGTGAATGACCGTCTTCACAACATTTGACCGTCTTTCACAACCTTAAGGTGATCATCTGTCTGCCGCTTCCCAGGTTGTATCGTTACCTGGGTGTGATCCCTGGCTACACGGCAGTTTGTGGTTGAATGGCTTCTGACAGGCACCCCCCGAACAAAGCTATTGACAAAATTGGCAGACCACCAACATGGGGCTAGATAGCTCAGTTGGTAGAGCGCCGGCACATTAAACCGGAGGTCGTTGGTTCATATCCCGCTCTAGTCAATTTTTCTTTGTTCAACCCCCAAATCATTCACAACATTTGCTGAAATTTAGAAAGCGCTTCCTAAATTGACTTGTGAATGTTCTGAATTTGTTATCAACGCTTACAAAGACACGGGGGAATGTTGTGAAGATTTGGATGATAAAGAACAAGTGCTGAAAAATTAGCTATTGCCATCAGCTTACCTATCTGGAGCAATAACTACGGAATGGTCAACATGGAAAATATGAATAAATTAGAAGAACGAAATCATGTATGCACACAATTTGAATGCAATAAAACAAGACTTACAACTTACATTATGGGAAACCTGTAGTACAAGTTTTATTTTTATTACCGTCCAAAACAAAGTAATAATGTCCCAAAAATATTGTGTCGGAATATTTGGGTGTCCGAATACAGAGGATATTTATGGGAGTCCAAAGACAAGACTTTAAGGGTGTTAACATTAGGGGTGTTGGAACTTAGAATTGTCAGAATGTGGGGAGTGTCTGAACGTCTCATGAGTGTCTAAAATGCCTCGACCCCCCCGACGCACGACCCACTCGACTTTTGTACATCTTTTTTCCTGTACACCGAAATTGCCAGTGCTGTTCACAATCTCAGCCAATCACGCACACAATTGTATGCTGAAGTTGACTTAGACTTCATACATTACCATGCATCCGCACATCACACAGCATACAACACACACCATAAAGTACACACATGGTAAGCACGAAGAAAACTGCGCGTGATTGGCTGAGATGGGGACCTGTGGCAATGTTGATATAAAAAGAAGCGCGCAATTACAACGCGTATCTCTTGGCCGACCCGAGCCTGAATAAAGATTATATCCCAGCTGGGAACCTGCATTTACCGCCCGAGTACATTTGCGGGCTCCGGTCACGTGTATTACTTGATAGATGCGTAGCTCGAGGTTGGAGACCAGACCGATCAAATGGCCCACGTTGTCTTCCACACACCCCCGGCCACTCAGGGCCTACTGCTCATACCGCCTGTACGGCCAACAAGGGCAAGATTGGTGTGCACGTGATGTGTGGAAGCGGAGTAAATACTCAAATTTTTTGCCAAGTGGCCTCATATTTGTCCTGGTGAAAATATGCAGACCATTTCTTTTCGAAATTTTGGTGTTGGCACAGAATTTTACATTGATTTGGATTTTAGGAAGTTGCGTTGCCTGTTCTTTATATCACACACTGTGAGTTCTAAGGCCGTTTATGAATTCCTAGTTGGGACATGCTTCGAATACAGGGCAGACGTCGAAGAGTCGTGGGTCGAGGGGGTTTTAGAACAACCCGTGTCCGAGTATGTGTCCGAAAATAGGGGTGTCCGAACATGGCCTAGGAGGGAGTTGTGAAGGGATAGGGGTGTTAGAACATAATGGGTGCGTTCGTTTAGCTCCGGTGTGTGGCGTGTTTTTTTTCCAGGACAAACGTGGGTAATTATCTGCACACGTTCGTCCTGGGAAAAAAAACGCCACACACTGGGGTCGACCCAGGAAAGCTAAACGAGACACCCACTACATGGGGGTGCGTGCAGAGCATAGGGGTGTCAGAATTTGGGTGTCAGAACATACATGACTTATGGGGTGTTGGAATATAAGCCTATTAGTATTTATTATTTATTTTTATTTATATATTTCCAGGCAAACACTATATACAAAGAATAGGCAATAAAAAATTTGACTACACAGAGAACAAGCCTGCGGATAACCAAAAAGCGAAAATAATCACTATCTAAAGGTGATCCAGACAATAAAAGTAACAAAGGCTCCAAAATGGTACAAGGACAAAAACGGCACAAAAATTTTGAAAATAGCACATCAAATACAATCTGAATATCTATAAAATCTTTAGAAAATTCAATAAAATTCCCCGAAAGGGCCTGGCAGCAAATTTTGTATAAAAAAATGGATCAACCAGAAAAGACAACACATGTAGATAGAACAAACAAACATTTTTTTGGATGAAACATAGATCTATTGTTTTGATATTTACAGTACATCCAAACTGATCATCACATCACACATGTAGTGCTTTTGTAATTCCAAATTAACAAGACTGAGAAAATATAATTGGGGATGGGAAGTTTTCTTGAAGGTAGAGTTTGAGTCCCAACTCAGTTTATGGACAAAATGGAATGGATGAAACCCTTTGCAAAAACATGGACAACCTTGGTTTCACACATCAAACAGCTCAACACAGTTTAGAAATAACAACCAGGTGATTATTTCCCTATGGAGCCAGTTTTCATAGAAACATGGGGTTTAATTATCAGTCAGAATCTTAAGCTGTCTGCTTTTTAAGAGCAAGGACACACACCATCAATGTTCAGGAGCTTTTATGAAAGGGCTATTTCTTCCTCCATTGGTTTTAAAACCAAGCTAATCCGTAAAAATGTATTACCCCTAATTGAGTGTACTTCATGGACCACTGTGTACCATTTACGACTGCCTTATAGAACACCCATTCAGCCTTATAAAGGGGCAATTTAGGCCTGAATAACAATGGCTTCATACTGATAGGGCCTAGCATTAACTTATGCATTCAATCAATTTTGTGTGTGATAACTTACCAAAAGAATTTAGGGAGGATTGAGCCCACACATGCTAGAAAAGCTGCCTTAGGTTTAAAAGATAAAATATTTATCCTCATAACCCCAAACTAATTGTTCTATGTTCTGTGTAATGGACCACCATCTTAGTAGTTGTATACTCCATTGAGGCAGAAGTTTTGGGCAACTCTCAAAATGTCCACATGGTAACATTAAACTTACAGAGTTTGAAGATGATAGTGGAAAGCTAACCCTTCAAATATTACTAACTGAGGTTGTGGAGTTTTTGAGAAATGAGTAAAACGAGTCACACAAAGCTATTTTGTCTCAGGAAGATGAAAATTATTTTAGGATGTAAATTCCCATTAACCAGTTAGTGATACCAAAACCATAGCATAACTGGTCAATACGTTTTTACATGCTAAAACTTAGAAGAAAATTATTTGTTTTACTCATTTGTAAAAAACTACAACACCTCAGTGGTATGAGACAAAATTGTTTTAGTATGAAAAAGCAAATTTTAGGACATTGTTTACTGATTTCTCAAAACTACAGCACCTCCGCAACTAAAAGTTCAAGGGAAGCTTTCTACTATCATAATCTTCAAACTGTGTAAGTTTATGAAAATGGTTAGAAAACAAAACAAACACATAGACCTACAAAAATAAACTATCCAAAGTTTGATTTTAAAATCAAAAACGATTTATCAAAAAACAAATAAACAAACAAATACAAATACATGAAGGCCAGTATACTGAATATTTATCACATAACAGTTCTTGTGCATGTAGTAGGATGAATGTATGAACACAGTGATAAGACGCACCCTGTCCAAAATTGTTTCAAAGTTGTTTAATCGATTGCATTCATAGATGTCCGTTTGTATTGTTTGAATGAATATTAAAAACCCTCTAATAAAAAAACATGCAGTGACAACACAAATCACACTCTGTGTACCTTACTCAGATACACATCAAACAGTTCAACGCTAGTTTGGAAATAACAACCAGGCGATTTTGTACAAATTTTATTGTGATAAATAATAATAATTTGTTTTTGTTTACCCTTTTACATCGATAATAGTAATAATAATAATGGTAATAATAATACTAATAATAATAATGTTTATAATAATAAACATATTAGTAAACCAGTCTCATTATAAAGTGCATTTCACGAGAAATCCAAATTTATGTTAGTTCAGATTCGCTGTACAAGGTAAACAGAGAACAAGCTACAAAATTAGTTAGAGTTTAGCAAATGAGTTTCGAGAAGTCATTTGAATTGATCCAGACTTTGTGCGTCTTTGATGTTGCGGGGGAGTTTTTCCAAAGAGTAGGAGAAGGCGTAGACAATGCTTGTTGGCCGTTTTTAGTTGAAGCTGCTGCCAAGAAGAGATTGTGATTGGGGGGTTGGAAGTTTTTAGAAGGTCGACGTTTGTGAATAAGTTCTTGCCAATGTTGTTGCGTGGTCAGGGATACAGTATATAGGCATGAAGAATTTGTGCATGAGTCCAGTGTTCCAAAAATACCAAAACTCAGATTGGCAGACAAAATACCACCAAAGTAAGTGTTCCCAAAATACCAACAAACTCAGATTGACTGACACAAATACACCAAAGTAAATGTTCCCAAAATACAAAAAAAAAAATCAGATTGGCTCACAAAAATACCACGCAGTCCAGTTTCCCCAAAACACCAAAAACTCAGAGTGGCTGACAAAAATACACAAACTCCAGTGTTTCCAAAATACTAAAAGACTCAGATTGGCTCAGTCCACCGTTCGACACCGGCCACTATGTTGCAACACCCTACATGATTGTGTTGACAAGTTATTTGCCAGTTTCGAAAAACTTCATTCAGTTTCATTAACATGATTAAATGGAATGCATATCCACATAATGCACTTGAAACTCAGTTAGCTATAAGTGCACTCAATTTTGTTTAAATGTGCATTTCGTTCTTTTCATTCAGACATTTCTCTTACTACACATTAACCATTCAAAAGCATAATTTGTATTCACTACTTTCAAAAGTAATGTTATCAAATTCACTCCAGTAAGCTTGCAATATGTACAATTTAGGACTGGCGACCTTTTTAAGTATTAAGAGACTGCTTAAAGGCAGTGGACACTATTGGTAATTACTCAAAATAATTATTAGCACAAAACCTTACTTGGTGACGAGTAATGGGGAGAGGTTGGTAGTATAAAACATTATGAAGTGGAGTAGTTTTCGAAAAAGAAGTAATTTTCCACAAAGTTGATTTCGAGACCTCAAGTTTAGAATTTGAGGTCCCGAAATCAAGCATCTGAAAGCACACAACTTCGTGTGACAAGGGTGTTTTTTCTTTCATAGTTATATCGCAACTCCGAACGACCGATCGAGCTCAAATTTTCACAGGTTTGTTATTTTGTGCATATGTTGAGATACACCAAGTGAGAAGACTGGTCATTGATAATTACCAATAGTGTACACTGTCTTTAAATGGTAGTTTTTAACACCATGCGAGCAAACGCACACACCAAGAATAAAGCTATTACAGGGGCTGGTGCGTACCAGCTGATCGCACATTTTGTTCCCTTAAAACATAGTGGCTAAAAGGAACTGATAATGCATGTTCTCAGAACATGAGGGTGTATTAGGATAAAGGCAATGGGAAGGGGTGTGAGAACGTGGGGGTGTGGGAATATAAAGCAGTCACTGAGTAAACAACTGTTACTCACATTAGTTTATGGTTAAAACTAAAATTAACAACCAGGAGATTTGTTTCATATGGAGCCAGTCTTCTTAGAAGCAAGGGTTTAATAGAAGCCTGCTACACAACAATGGGCTTTCTACAGATTGTTCAACTTAATCACCTGTTCAGGAGCTCTCATAAAAGGGTTTAAAGCTTATCCATACAAATTTATTACCCCTAATTGAGTGTACTTCATGGACCACTGTGTACCATTTACGACTGCCTTATAGAACACCCATTCAGCCTTATAAAGGGGCAATTTAGGCCTGAATAACAATGGCTTCATACTGATAGGGCCTAGCATTAACTTATGCATTCAATCAATTTTGTGTGTGATAACTTACCAAAAGAATTTAGGGAGGATTGAGCCCACACATGCTAGAAAAGCTGCCTTAGGTTTAAAAGATAAAATATTGATCCTCTAACCCAAAACTGACTGTTTTACATCCACGACAAGACTTTTTTCATTTTATGGAATTGCTAAATGGTTCATTTCACTTGGCTTCCCTCTTTCTCTTAGTATTTTCTCTGATGCAAAAAATTGTTAATGGCCTGACGTTTCGACCCTAGCAGAGTCTTTCTCGAAGGCTAAATGACAACACAACAAACATGAACAGGTAACTAAGTGAAACATAAGCAGTGAAGTGGAAATACATGAATGGGGTTAGAAAGCATACATAAAAAAGCAGGGGGTAAACAATGAATAGGGGGACAAACAAGGGGGGGGGTGAAGGGAAGGGGCTGGCTTGGCCACAAGCAAGAATATGGAAACACAAAGGACAACATCAAGGGTGGTGAGGATGGGTAAAAAGTAATTTATTCTAGTGAATGAGGCTCAGGCTAAAAGGCTATGGGGAAAAAAAAGGAGACGGCAAAACAAAAGGTTTATTAGTCGTTTCCTTCTTGGATGTTCAGACCATGGGGTTGAATGGTCTGGAGGCGTCTAATCCAGAGTTTCTCCCTACTCAAACGCACAGTCTCTCTGTGGTTGCCTAGTGCCTCTATGCCCTGTAAGATCATGTCAGAAATGGAGTGATTAGGAAGATTGAAGTGATGACCTACAGGTGTATCTAGCTTTTGGGTCTTGACTGTAGATCTGTGGCCGTAGAAACGCCTCTTGAATGTAGTTCTTGTTTCACCTATATATTGAACACCACAGACTCTGCAAGATATGAGATAAATGAGATTAGTGGTGGTGCAGGTGACATGACCCCTTGTCTTATGGGTGGTACCGCCGGTGTTACTGGTGAAGGAGTCCGATTCCCTGATGTGTTGTCTACAGACGATGCATTTGGAGATGTTGGAACACCTAAAAGTTCCCTGTGGTAGAGGGGGATTAACATCATCATTAATGGGAGGGACTTCTGCTCGGACAATGAGATCCCTGAGACTTGGTGGGCGTCTGTAGGCAACTATGGGTTCTTCCTGCACAGCACGTTGAAGTCGATCTGATGTGTGAAGAATATGATGGTTAGAACTGGTTATTTTACGAATGGGAGGAAGTGAGGGGTGGAAAGTGACAACAAAAGGAACTTTCCCCGTAGGACTCTGTTGTTTCTTTGGTCCTTTGGAAAGTACTTATTTTCTCTGATGTTGGAGTATGTCCACAGTGTGCCACAGAGAGGTCAAAGGGGTAAAATTCAGTACTTAATTTCCCTCGACTCCTGTGAACAAATCCCAGGCATATGATACTTGGGTGGAATTCAAACCTACGACACTTGCAATTCTTGGGCAGTGTCTACCAACTAGGCCAGCGAGTTTGCATGGTAGCTAGAGGCAGTTTTATTCCTATGTTTTGCCAGCGTGTACCACAACGATTTAATAGCTGATACATTTGCATCGTGTTATTAAAGACAATTAAGTTTGGTTTCACCCTTACACTGATGAGTATAGCACTACTGTATACTCGAGTCGGAAGGCTTGTTAGTCCAAAGTTCATTTGTCAGAAAGTTTGTTAGTCCGAAGGCTTGATAGTCTGAAGGTTCGATAGTCCAAATTGACAAAGGTCCGACAGTCCGTGTATGGACATTAAGGTTCGATCGTTGACTCGGACTATCTGACCTTATCGTCGATTCGAACTACCGAACCTTCGGACCAGTGAACATTCGTATCAATGAACTTTGGACTAATGAACCTTCAGACTATCCCATCAAATGTTCGTACAAACCCTATTTCACTTTTGGACTAATGAACCCCCTGTTATGGGAAATTTGTGCGTTCGGACTATCGAACCTTCGACCTATTGAACCTTCGGACTAACGGACCTTGGATTAACAGGCAGACACCGTATACTCTGTACTTTACTGAGTTCTGTGAAAAAATCACAGGCATGTTGCTTGGGATTGAAGTTACTCTTTAGAAAATGAGCAGAATCTTAAAGAAACTTGACACTATTGATAATTGTCAAAGACCAGACGTTCTTGACGAGCTCAATTTGTCAACGAAGTTGCGAGATAATAATGAGAAAGAAAAGACACTGTGTCACACGAAGTTGTGTGCTTTCAGATGCTTGATTTCAAGACCTCAAATTGTAAATCTTTGGTCTTGAAATCAAATTCGCTGAAAATTACTTCTTTCTCTAAAACTACGTCCCTTCAGAGGGAGCCCGCCGTTTCTCACGATGTATTTTACTATCAACCTCTCCCCATTACTCATTACCAAGCAAGGTTTTGTGCTAATAATTATTTTGAGAGTGTCCACTGCCTTTAATAACTCACTGATATTAAAGCCTTTTTTCCCAAGAAGACTTGGAATTCGCTGTTGAAGTATGTTTTTTCTACCGCTCTCTTAGTTATCTCTAGTTGAGTTGCACTCAAACTGTAAGCCTACCTTCCAGCAACCTTCCTACCCTAATTACTTTCGTTCTCCGTCAATGCACATGTAATAACACGCATTGATTTTTGTATAGCATTTTGTAAATGGACATCCTGATACATTAACACGCTTCAAAGAATCCAAAACACGGCTGCTAGATTGGTGACGTTCTTATATTTACAAAGTTTGGGCCCTGTTATCTCAGAGAACTCATCCAAGAATAGCATCATTCAAGTTTGTAATCTCCGCTATAAATCCAGTTCTCTTCTGTTCACCTCAACTTTCACTAATTGTTATGGGGCAAGAGCTCTTGCAACAGCAGCGGCAGCAGAATTATGGAATATTCTTCTGACACCATTTATAAACAAGCACAAACAGTAATTTTACAAAAGACTAAGTTAAAAACACAAATTTAAACTAGACATTAGGTGTTTGTGAACAAACACAAAGCTGTTCCATGTTCTGTTGCTCGGATTATGTGCTAAAATTACCAAGGAGTCTATAACTGAAAAAAAGTTTGAAATGTTGAACAGTGTCTTAAGTTATGGTGCCACTTCTGGTTAACCCGGAAGTAGAGGTCAACTTGAGGTCACGGTTTTTTAAAGTTTATTTTTAACGCCTAAGGGTTCTAAAGCTAAAAAAAGTTTGAAAATCGGTTGTAAAATACTTGAGATATGGTCCCACTTCCAGTTGAACCGGAAGTAGAGGTCAACTTGAGGTCACGGTTTTTCAAAGTTTATTTTTAACGCCCAAGGGGTCTAAAACTGAAAAAAGTTTGAAAATCGGTTGTATAGTACTTGAGATATAGTCCCACTTCCGGTTAACCCGGAAGTAGAGGTCAACTCGAGGTCACGGTTTTTCAAAATTAATCTCCAGTCCCCAAGGAGTCTATACCAACAAACAGGGTAAGAATCTGCCGTGAACTTCTAGAGATATGGTGTTACAAAGATTCCCCATTAAATATGCAAATGAGGGTCACGTGGTTAATTAATCAAGAATTTAAAAACAAAATTACATGAGGAATTATGCTTAGGTCCTAGTCGTCTTTAATTTGATATATGATATAACTCTTTTCAAGTTATGGTTTAGGAGAACAGGCTGAAAAAAAGCGTTTACAAAATTGCTTTTGTTGTCTTCCATTAAATATTTTTTACTGTCACTAGAGGGCGGTATGTAATATGAGTGGTCTGTCATACTAGAGATGTTATTACTATTCAAATGTTCAGTTGAAATGTTTATCTCAAAAAGTTCAATTAAAAAGTTTAATAAATGTAAATAAAACTAATATTTGACTCAGGATTGTTTGATTTGTTGGTTTCTTGAGTTTAATGCAGTAATTTAAGAGTCCAATGTCATGTCACAAAAAACTACATAAAGGATAAATTCCTTGTATTTGGTCAGTGGTTTGATGTTTGATTTAGCACGAGTGGATTTCGCTTAACTCTTAACGGCCACCAAACTCTGCGCTTACGATCACCATTTTCTGCTTACTGTGCAAGCACGGAATACAAAGTGCGAGCTTGGAAGCACACAAACAAAATAAATCCCTGCTTAGTAGTCTATTTCGCTTGACGTAAGCGCAGAAAACACTGCTTCTGATAGCACTGAATATTTGCTTCCAGAGCAGAGCATATTGGGCCCATTCGCACAGGATTTTTCAGTATGCAAGTTCCCATCATGATAGGCCTAGGTGACTAGTGAAATTTACTACTCGACTAGTCGCACCTCAAACCCAACTACGACACTAGTCGAGATAAATTACGGATTCTCAAGATTTGTGCCGCAATGTGCTGCAAGCGCAACATTAATTATGTTGCGATTAGTAGTAAGCAACACAACTGTTTCACCAAACAGGTAGTCAGGACTAGTTTTGTAGTCAACGTGTGGGCATGATTATAATGGAGTAGAGAAAAACAGTAGTCGCGACTCAAATAATACAGAGGTTTCGCAAGTGTACAGATAAACATACAGATACCGATACGTCGACACTTTGTGTGTTCAAGTGACGCGTATCCGCGACTATCGTATTTTGCATATACGTTCGTACAGGATACGGGAGCTTATACACGTCGTAGATAAATGGATACTGTTTTGCAGATTTTTAGTTGTATTTTTGTCCTCGATCAAAAATATTTTCCACGGAATAGCTTTCACATCGTGCTTGATATAGATAGAATTTGTTTAGTCATTTGCAAGCAAAAAGATGCGAAAATGTAGTGTATAAAACACGGGGTCTCTAATCGGTCATACGTATGTCAGAAAAACACTCATGATGAATGCGAGCGACTCAAGTGAAACATACCTATAGTTTGCGAAACAAAATTCAACACATGGCTGATGTGAACGGTTACGGTTATCATATCCGTATCTGTATCTGTATCTGCACGCTTGCGAAACCTCTCTAATAATTTGTAGTCGCGACTTTAACACTTAAGCACACTAGTCGCCCGGCCTACTTTTGCACAACTAGTTATAAAGCACGGTTGTCCTGTGAATGCAAATCAAATTTTTAAGTCACTGTTTTTGTAGTGACAGTTTCACAGGAATTGAGCACAATTAGTCAACTGTAGTAAATATTTTGTTGCGAATTGTGACGCTCAAGAACACATTCCCTGCTAAGCTGTTAATTACGCTTAGCGTAAGCACAATTCCCTGATTACGTAAGCGCTGCGTTTCTTCCTTTAAAAAGTCATTGGCACAGGACCAGACCAAACTACATATAGCTTTTAAAACACAAAAAGCAGCTAAACACAGCAAATACCATTCCTCATTTTGTACAAGTCGTGAATCCAGGTATTCTGCTCAATTTCTGCATTTTTATAAAGCAAAATGTTTTGCCTATTTATTATAAGCAGCTCTAAACAAATGACCCACTCAACCACAAGAGAAACGTCAGCATAATAAAATCGCTGCTTTTGTATTCCTGCCAAAGAGCTTTTGTATGGCATGGTATAATTTCCGAAAAGAAAGCGAAATACTTGAATTAGTTTAGGCAAAATGGTCCCCGGCGCAAACAAGGTGACTTCACCCGTAAATGAGTCAAAATCCCAGGCGTTCTATTTTCGTCGTCCACGCTCGTCGCCTGAAACGAACCCGGTCAACTCGGTCCCAAATCAACTCGGTCCCAGTCATACGTTGACAGTTTTTTCACTCGTTTCTCAAAAACGAACCCGGTCAACTCGGTCCCAAACCAACTCGGTCCCAGTCATACGTTGACAGTTTGTTCACTAATTTCTCAAAAACTACAACACCACAGCAAGTAATATTTTAAGGGAAGCTTTCAAGTATCATTATCTTCAAACTGTTTAAGTTTAGTGTAAATCTGTGGACACGATGGTGTGTCGTCGTCGTCAAAAACCCCTATTCAATTACGCACGTTCGTTTGAACGAAATCCCTAAACCTTCGTACTTTGTCGCGTGCAAAGTATATGGGCCCGGTGTGGCGGTTTCAACTTTCCGCTGTGTTCAGTTTTCCGAATGACCAAATACGGTAGCATTACGTCATGCGATGCCTGCGCACAGCAAGCGAAAGTAGTCCGTTTTTAGTGCCGTATTGAGTCATCCATCACCCTCCGGTAGCTGTCATGGCGGCGTCCACGAGTCGCTAGCGGCAAACGCGTGGATCGTATGAGTTGTTTTTTATACAAGCAGAGTGGGACCTGCCTAAAGTTGTACCCATGAATACATGTAAAGATGGGGCAAGAGATTATGTGACTACACAGAAAAGAATCGTAATATAAACAATTTGGGGGTCACTGCTGAGAGAACTACAGTACTCGCCAGGGTACTCGCGGCGGTATCTGACAGGTCACCCGGAAAACTGAACACGCCGGAAAGCTAAAACCGTTTGACCAACGTGTCGAAATTTCCGGCTACGTCACTCGGAAAACTGAACACGGCGGAAGTCTGAAACCGCCACACCGGAACTCGGTTAGATTGTTATGGGTTCTGAACGATGGTGGGAAAACAGAATGAGTAGACTTCCTCTCAAGAAGTCACAACTCATGATAGTTACATACTGTATGGCATTTACCATAGAGAATGTTTAACAATAACATGGAAGTGACTGCATCCAGTTATATTCAAACGCGTAGACTCATCTCAAGAAGGCACAACTCATGATAGGTACATACTGTATGGCATTTACCAAAGAGAATATTTAACAATAACATGGAAGCGACTGCATCCAGTTATGTTCAAATGAAGATTACGTGGCTAATTAGGTAAGATTTTTAATTTTGTTTACATTTAGAGTAAAGCTTATGTTCTAAGCTTCAATTTGGTATATGATTTCACTCTTTTGAACTTATGGTCTGGGAGAATAGACTTAAATAAAGAGCGTGTACAAATGCTATGGGGTTTTGGCGGAAACAAAGAATAATAATAATAATAATAATAATAATAATAATAATAATAATAAAAATAATAACAATCTCGACGAAAACAATACCTGTTCCGACGGTAGGTCGGAACAGCTAATAATAAAAACAATAAAAATCTCGACGAAAACAATACCTGTTCCGACGGTAGGTCGGAACAGCTAATGATCTAAATGCATGCAGCACATGGATGAACCATGACGCAATTGGAATAATCCATGGATGGCAGCTTGTGAATGTTGCACTTTTAAAGGAACACGTTGCCTTGGACAGGTCTAGTTGTTCTTTGTAACCGTTTATTACAAAATGCATTGGAATATTTAGAAATTTGAATATAATGATCAACACAAGTATCACTCGAAATTGCGGGGTGTTCTTTTTACCTCGTTGACAAGCACGGCCGGCCATTATAAATCGCCGTCTGTGTTGGTTCGCAAAAACCACGCAATTTCGAGGTCAAAGGGGTAAAAACATGTTCCTTTAAGCAATGGGGAGTTATCAAAATATAAATACTTTGTTAACAATATATTTCATTGAATTAATGTGTGGCAATGTTTGTAAACTCTTTTATTAACTGAAAAAGAAGCAAGTTGGCTCCTGGCTGGCTGACACCCTTTATTTTTTTAAAGCATGAAAGATGTACCTCTAAGGTGCTATGATTTTGATTGCTTCAGGATTATAGATGACGTTGGTAAATAGAACTTGCCCTCCTTTATATTTTTAATAGAGTTCATAAATCTGATTGTCTGGACAGTCTGTGTGTTTCATATAGGCAGTGAGAAACCCATTTTAGAATTCGTAAATGGTTAACCCCATAAAAGGCTTTCAGCAAAGTAAACTTGAACATTTGGTAATTGTGGGTCTGATTGGAAGAGTTACCAGTGCCCTTCAAAATTTCTTCTGTTTTTATTGTTTCAAGGCTCTGTTCCCACAGCCTTGACAGTGATTTTTGGAGTTGGGGCTGATAGTTTTGTGTCAATGAGTGACGGAGCAACCAGCTTTGAAGATTGAACGGGGGTCTTGAAAGTTCTCCCCAGTTAGCAAAATCTGAGTTGCAGAATCCCAGATGGTTGATCTAATGCAAAATAATATGTGAATCGACCAATGATAGCATTTAAGACTTCCCTATAGGCATCAAATAGTCAGTACTCTTCAGTCTAATAAACCCTTTCATAGGTTTTATGGTGTGGCAGTGTTTGTTAATTACTTTGACTTGAAAAGAAGCCAGTAGGCTCCTGGCTGGCTGACACCCTTTGTTTCTTGAAAGCACAAAGAGGACCTCCAAGGTGCTAAGATGTTTATTGCTTCAGGATTATAGGTATAAACCCTTAGATTGGTTTGATGAGGTGTCAATTTTTTTTTTAATTCTTTTGACTGGAGTAGGCCAGCAGGCTCCTGGCTGGCTGGAACTCTCTATTTATTTGAAGATGTATCATGTCTCTTAATTGTGCTTTGATTTTTATTGCTTTGGGATTATAGTTTCACCGATCGACCAATCAGAGCATGTAACTTTGGTTTAGTCCCCCATTTCGACGAATCAGAGCATGTAACTTTGGTTTAGTCCCCCATTTCGACGAATCAGAGCATGTAACTTTGGTTTAATCTTCCATTTCACAACCACCATATGATCATTGCTCCATGATATAATGTATCACGCTTGCTGTAGACATTCATTCTGACTTGAATATCTCACCGAGTGTGGATCTCAAGAGCTTCAGATCGTACTTGTGCTTCCTAACTTTCAAGTGACTTTGAAAAGATTCAAGTAAATATGGTAAGTTCAGAGTTTTTTCGTTTTTTTACTTGGGGGGGGGGGTGTTCTTTTGTAGGTTCATACATATGTTAAATATTGATATGATGTTGACATTTTAGGCGTGTCCTTATTAACCATACACCTTGAAATTATTATTTGTTACTTTAAAAGGAATGTGATCGAAATTTGACGTCAAACCATCAAAATACATGTATAGTCATGCATTTTACAAATTGTTGTTTACAACAACAGTTCATCCCTGATTGATTGCTAGTTTCATACAACAGCAATGATGCGCATAGCTCCAATTTTAATTGGAGCCAGGCCTGCTTTTTGTATTGTGCATTTTTACAAATTCTACTAAGTATGTATTTAACTTTCAAACTTGTGCTGTTTAGTAAATGATAGATTTAATAATAATAATAATAATAATGGAAATTTATATAGCGCCTATCCATGTAAACATGCTCCTGGGCGCTGAACAATTAAAAGAAAACATATTAAAATGTCTTCTTGAACCAATGTATAAATTTCATTTGTAATGAGTGTGTCAAGATTTTTTTTAAGATATTATTAAGAGGTCTCAAAAATTATTTTCAGCACATTGTTTTACTCATTTCTTGAAAACTACATGTACGTCATCCTCAGCAAGTAAAACTTACATTAAACTGAAGCACAATTTAAAGATAATGATGGTAAAAAGCTTTCCTTAAAATATTACTTGCTATTTAGGTGCTGTTGGTTTTGAAAAATGAGTAAAAGAGTGTCATACAAAAAAAATTTGGTGCAATTTTAACATGATCATGTTCTAAAAACTTATGTTACGACATGTACCACACCATGGAAGATAAAATTGTTATACGACAATGAAAGTGTTCATGGCCACATATTAAACACCACCAATTGAGATCATATATATAAATAATTTTGTGCCCATGTAATGCACGTACTGGTTCATTGATGTACACAGTACATGGTATTTTTACCCCTTGTATAGTACTGTGACGGTTGGTACAATCCTGTTTTTATCAAGGAAGAAATTTCATGCGTAGCAGATTTTTATGCTTAGCAGCTCTATGAAATTGGGCCCTGATTGGTGGATAAGCGCTTACTGGAAGATAATACAAATACCACCAATTGAGATCATCTAAATTGAATTTTGTGTCCATAATGCAAACATGTAATGTACAGTATGTACACATGCATTGCTGTGGCATCTAAAACATCTATAGGATTTACAGACGCATTTCAAATAATTGCATTATAACCATGAATAAGATTAGATAGGACTTGTTATTAAAATGTTGTTAATAAAAACTTTTTAACTGTCATTTATTTAAACCATTTTTGAATTGGGGTATTTTGCCCATTTACAATTGCCACAGCAAGACATTTGGACATATGCATATAGTGTAAAAAACACATTGCATCAATCACTAGCCTTACACTTGGCTATATTGATCATTAAACCATTTTTAAATTGCGGTTGTCACAGCAATGCATTTGGACAATGAATAAATTGCATAGTGTGTACCGTATAAGGTTGCTGCTGCATGCACATATCACTTCAAAAGGCTTGCATATTGTTCTAAAAAGTTACTACACACCATATGGAAGATAAAATCAGTATTGTACAATAAAAGTGTTCTTGGCCACACATTAAATACAACCAAATGAGATAATCTAGAAATAATGTTTTGCCCACGTCATGCAAGTACTGGTACATGATGTACAATGTATACACTGTAGGCCTACGTACGCAATAACTGCTGTTGCACTCAGGATAATAACAAACATGTACACACATTTCAAATAATTGCATTATAAACACCATGAATGAGACAAGCTTCAAAATTAATTTTTGTAAAGATTTAGATTTGACTTCTAATTATATAAATGGAGTTAATTTAAAAAACTTTTTTTATTTTCATTTATGTATTAAACCATTTTTGAGTTTGGGTATTTTGCCCATTATTGGTTGCCACCGCAATGCATTTGGACATGCAGTGTTTTAATTCCTATATACCTTGAATAAACCCCTATAATCACTAGTAGGCCTACATTTAATTTGCTCATATTGATCATGTCCTAAAAATAAAATGTTATGTTACTACATGTACAAAACCAAATGTAGATAAAATTGTTAATGTATAACAAAAGTGTTACAAATGCCCACATGACATACCACCCTAATTGAGGTCATACCTAGAAATAATTTTGTGCCCATGTAAGGCAAGTACTGGTACATGATGTACATGTACAAGGTATTACACAGTAGGCCTATAATATGCATAAACTGGTGTGGAAACTTTTAAACATACTTGCATTAAATCCATGAATGAGACTTAAGTGTTCAAAATGAAATTTTGCAACGATTTAGAAACTTCTTATGATACAAAGGATGGTGTTAATTTTTTATTTTTTTCATTATAATTTTCATTTATGAAACCATTTTTTAATTGGGGTTGCCCATTTTTCAGATGCCATAGGGTCACACACGTTGCATCATTACCCAACACTGTACATTGGCTGTATTGATGATGCTACGCAGATTTTTGGCCCCAAACATTAAACAATAAATTTTTTTGAGTAGATGGTATTTCAAAGAGTATCACCTGCTCTAACGAAAAAAACTTTTACTTTTAATGGCCAGGAATCATAACACAAATGGAAAGTGTTTCTTATATAAATAAAACACATTAAAGAATTGGTCACGTGATGTATTGTCGGCTCAAAATGTAAGCTTTTAACTTTCTCGACCCTCATCATCAAAATACCTATTGAATCCAAACTTTAAGCATCTTTAAGCCATTTGTGAATTTTTTTTTTTTTTTGCCCATTTTCAATTGCAACAGCATTAGCAATGCATTTGGACAATTGTTTGCAAACTATAGTATATTATAATTTTGTGCCCATGTAATGCAAGTACTGGTACATGATGATGTACATGACGTACACGGTACACAGTAGGCCTATACATGCATTAATTGCTGTGGGAAAACATAGGATAAATACATACCCACATTTCAAATAATTTTTATAGGCCAAGAAAAATAAATAACATGTTGCTTGTCCCCACCCACCTCGATTTACGGTAGCCGCACCGATTTTTGGTTGTTTTTGTTTATAAAAAATGTAAAAAAATTTAGGCACATTTTCATGTTATTGATAGCTATTTCAATTGTACCCTTCATTTTTATTGAGCGATATCATCATCTTTCTTACATGTAGGCCTACAATATAAATTCTTGTTAGCGAGAATTGCGAATTTATTTTAAACACATGTCATGACACGGCGAAACGCGCGAGAAAAAAAAAAGGGTTTTCCCGTTATTTTCTTCCGACTTGAACCTAAATTTTCACAAGTCTGTTATTTTATATATAAGTTGTGATACACAAAGTGTGGGATTTGGACCATACTGTTTACCGAGTGTATAATGGCTTTAATGAGAAACTTGGTATTTTAAAACATTTAATCAAAATAGACACAGAAACACACACAGAATTTCACGACATACAGAACATACTCATAAAACCATAAAACCATCTTCAAATACGATATTGCGGCCATCTTAGACATGGTGGCCATCTTGAAAAAAATAACAACAAAAAATTTGAAAATAAAAAATAACAAGGACCTCCCTCACAAACTTTTTGAAAAAGTCCGGAAGAGCAACATGTTATTTATTTTACTTGGCCTTATAACCATATTATTGGACTTTATTTTAAGTGTAAATTAATTCAATTGGTGTGTATTAAGAAACAGTTTTAATCCAAGTTGTATGCATAAATGCATATGTGGCAACCGAAAATAACCTCAACTTCAAAATGTTGCCTTACCTTAAAAGAGTCCCCTTAACCACAATTTGGTCCAGATACATATAGATTTGACTGATGTATTTAAAAATTGTGAAAGTTTAAAGTTGGTGGGTGAACGGTGCCAAAGTCAAAGGTCACCTATTGAATTTTGGAAGTAATTAAATTTTAATGATATTTTGTGTAAAATTCAGAAGATTTTTTAAAATAATAATTCCATGTATATAAAGAGGGTATTGTACCAATAGTCTTTTGTAATGTAAATTTGAACATTTTCTGCCATTTAATAAATGTACATACATCAGAAAAGTAAAATATTGAAAACCATTAATGAATTTTCCCCCCTTCCCAACATTGTGTTGTTGCAAACTCTGACCGTGACCAGGTACAAAACCAAAACAAGCACATTTATTGGATAAATTTTGCAAACATTATTTCTGTGCCGATGTCATTGTTTTTCACTTCAAAATATCACCTAAGCCGCTAAACATTATAGTAACAATTATATTTTGTTCAAAATCATACAAAGCTACAAAATGATTTCTCATTTGTCCCATTTGTGCAATTTAAAAATGTTGGCATGAAGGTTTACATTTCCATGGAAATTTGACTCCCATAAATGGCCGACCAAGTTAATAGTATGGTAAAAAGAAAACCACACAATTTCAAGTGACACTTTAGGCAATGAATATACTTGAAGAGTTGGCTGCTGGAGGCAAGATATTGACTGGTGAAGAAGAGTAAGTTCAAATTGAACATTGATTCATATAGTCTACCAAATACATAATGTTGTGACATTCTTTATTATAACTCATAAAAAAAAATAACAATGGTACCAAGGGAAGCTTTGTACTATCATTTTAAGTCTTTCACTATCGTTACTTGTTTTGGTAGAACTGTCGAAGAGTTGTATATATAATAACCAAAATCATTTTATACAATTTTTGCAGGGCCCCATCAAATTTTGCTCCAGGCACAAAATATTAAACATCAATGACTTGAAATGTGGGCCGTTTTCAAATTTTCAATTGCCATAGCAATTGCATTCCAAATATAGGCCTGTACTTCATGTAGCCTACAGGTTGTATTTACTTTTGTATTTCTATTTATTTCGATTTGTAGCATTTTATTATAAAATTATTATTTAATCTGTTATTTGTGTGGTAAGATCAGATTAAATCATTATTTTACAGTAAAAATGTTTCAATTGTCAGATTACATGTTGTATACCACACATTGAGATCAGTTGAAGTTGGCCTAATGTACACAGGTTTGCAGCGCGCATACAAAAAAATAATTCATTGCTGTGGCAACCAAAAATGGGCAAAATACAAATTTCAATTAAGTATCCACAAATAATTTTGATCCGGATATACAATTTGTGGAAGATAACAGTTGTGGGACACTGTTGTCAAGGTCAATGTTCACTAAGAAGGTGTCCACCCGATAGACGTCCGAAGGTCTGTTAGTCCGAAGGTTCAGTAGTCCCAAAAGGCTCGATGTCAGAAGGTTCCATAGTCCGAATTGACAATTAAGGTCTGATAGTCTGAACCGACAATCGAACCTTATGCTCAATTTGGACTATGGAACCTTCGGACTAACGAATCTTCGGACCAGCGAACCTTCGCACTATCTAGCTGTATATTCCACCGAGAAGGTGCACTGTTATTTGGCCATTTCTGTGGTTCATTTCTGTGTAATGCAAAAAATCAAGCCTTTCTGGTTATAATTCGTTTCAAGTGAAATGGGAGGCCTTAACAATCTAATTAATTGTTTCCCAAATATAGTGTCAAAAAATAATTGTTGTCTAAGCTAGATGAACAATAAATAAGCGGCATGCAAAAAGGTATTGTGTTGCTATTCAATACCAGTTCTGGTAATGTTTGATTTATTTTTTCACAGATATTAATTTTTAATTCTAAAAAACTACAGCACCACAGCAAGTAATACTTTATTGGAAGCTTCTATAATAATTATCTGCAAACCGAAAAAGGTTTAGGTAAATCTGTGGCCAATGTGTATTGTGCTACAATAAGTATCCAGACCTTTTAAAGCTCAACCTCAAGAGTCTTTAAAAACCAATATTAAGTTACTAAGGAAGCAATTCTTACATGCATTTTCATTATTTTGTTTAAGCTCCCCTATTGCTGATGAGGCAACTGATCACAACGAGCAGGAGAAAAGGTAATTTAGATTTAGAATGATCTTCTTCACCTTATTTTTGGTCAACAGATTAGTTTACTACCAATATCATCTAATATTTGTTTGTTCTGAATGCTTCATTAGTTGCCCTCCTGTCATAATCGTTTTTGTGATTCGCTAATAAATCAGTGTGTAATATTTCTTGATGATAAAGCTCATATGGGTTATCATTGTATTGATCAGTTGAAATAGCAGTCTGTTTTATTTGAGCAGCCCAAACACACATCACACATTAAAACCCCAAACCTGCTAAAAAATATCAAGTTTGGAAAAACAAAAAATTATTAAAAGGGAGACTGGAAAAAACCAAGATGGAAATACTGTAACCGAAATAAGTATTTTTTAACTGTTCTGGCCTACTATCAGAATAGGTGTTATTTTCTTCCAGATTTGTTAGTGTCTTTATTATAAGATGTTCCGACCTACCGTCAAACAGGTTTTGTTTTCGTCTAGATTTTTATTAGCTGTTCCGACCTACCGTCAAGATTTTTCACCCGGAAGTGGGACCATATCTTAAGAAGTACTCGATTTTTAGACTGTAGTTATAGACTAATTTTGAAAACACGTGACCTCAAGTTGACCTCCACTTCCGGATCTACCCGAAGTGGGACAAAATCGATTTTCAAACTTTTTTCGGTAAGAGACTCCTTTGGAATTGGAGATAGCCTTTGTATTATTAGTTTTTATACAAGGGCTACTCAATAGAAATAAATCCCATTCAATAATTCATCTTGTAATTTTTTAGTTAAGGTAGAAACATGTCAGGTGGGCGTTTTTACCACAGTTTACCCTATAGTTTCTCCTTTGTTCTCCAGTGCCAGGAAAGATGGGGATGACGATCATGTAGATAAGGAAGAGGAAGATGTTGATGATGATGTGGACGACAAAGATCAACGTGACGAGGACTATGAAGATGATGCAGACGACAGGGATCGACGTGACGAGGACTATGAATATGATGCAGACATCAGGGATCGACGTGACAAGGACTATGAAGATGATGCAGACAAGGACGATGAAGATGATGCAGACGACGAGGACTTTGAAGATGATGGAGACGACAGGGATCGACGTGACAAGGACTTTGAAGATGATGCAGACGACCAAGATCATCGTGACGAGGACTATGAAGATGATGCAGACGAGGACTATGAAGATGATGCCGACAAGGACTATGAAGATGATGCAGACGAGGACGATGAAGATGATGCAGACGAGGACTATGAAGATGATGCAGGCGAGGACGATGAAGATGATGCAGACGACGAGGATGATGCAGACGACGAGGACTTTGAAGATGATGGAGACAACGAGGATCGACGTGAGGATAGAGATGAAGAAGATGATGATGGATCCAAAAAAGTGTAAATATTACATAATCATTTTGAATTTTTATTTATTTTGTATTTTATTTGGTGGTGACATAAGTGAAACTCAGCAGCCTGGAAAATTAGTGAATCACCTCGCCTTCCTTTTTACTGTACATTAAAGACTTCTCCTTGGTCTAAAATTTGTCTTTTCATTTGATGAGAACTCTAGCTAGTTAAACATTAATTGGTACCCAAACTGGAACTAAGATTGGAGCCTCTCTTGAAGGATTTGGTTGATGACACACAACCCATCGTAAATGGGTTGAAGATAATGATAATTAAAATATTACTTGCTGAGGTGATTTACTTATTCAATTCAATTCAATTAAAAAAGAATTAATCATCCCTTACAGGCAATTACAACAGTAGACCAACTCCATATAAAAATATTTAGAGAATATACAAACATACAATAATATGAAAATAATAACGATTACTTGACAAAATGGTACAAATGGTTAAATCCACCGTAAATGTACAAGATAATACATATAAAAACATTATTAACTGAAAGATGAATAAAACCATGTCACGATAATAACTGGTATGCGTAAATGCATGCTTAAAATGCTTGAAGACAGTGGACACTATTGGTAAATGTCAAAGACCAGTCTTCTCACTTGGTGTGACTCAACATATGTATTAAATAACAAACCTGTGAAAATTTGAGCTCAATTGGTCGTCAAAGTTGCGAGATAATAATGAAAGTAAAAAACACCCATATGACACAAAGTTGTTTGCTTTCAGATGCTTGATTTCGAGACCTCAAGTTCTGAACTTGAGGTCTCGAAATCAAATTCGTGGAAAATAACTTCTTTCTCAAAATTATCAACCTCTCCCCAATACTCGTTACCAAATGAGGTTTTATGCCAATAATTATTTTGAGTAATTACCGATAGTGTCCACTGCCTTTAAATAATAAAGTCTCACTGAGACAAACCTTTTTTCTGTGATTTGTTATGCTCATTTCTTAAAAAAGGAGTTAAAACTCAATTTGAAGATACTACGAATTCTAGCAATGATGAGATCTCAAGCTTTTTCATGCTCTTTTTCTGAGAAAAATAGATTAGCGTCTGTTCATTCATTTGTCTTTTTATTGTGTTTTTTTTCTTTTATGTTCAGCCAAGAAAAACGCGCAAATGTCCCCTCTGCAGGGTGTGGACAGTGTATATGAGCCAGCATTTGCAGAGGAGGCATAAAGTTACAGACAAATCTCTGCGAAAGCAGCACCTCAAACAGTCCTTGCTAAAGTAAGTAAGTCTTACATTGTGTCATTAATAATTGAAATGTTTTATGAGTGTAAGGAGTATGTTACTTTTACTTATGGTGGAAACTGTAAGAATAGTATATACATCCAAAGGCAACTCAAAGCACTTAATCATACAGTATTTTCTTCAAGGTATGTGCGAACTGTGTTTGAACAATGAGATCTACTCCTTAAACATAGCACCATGTGATGTTTTACAGTGTCCTGTGGTGCTGCTGCCAACTCAGGCAGGAACACGAGGGCAAACACCTTCTCTTTTTGATAAGCGCACTTGGTTCTTTTTCGTGCATTACACAAAACACAGGACCAATTGGCCGTCAAATGATGAAGCAATGGTTAAGTGTCTTGCTTAAAGGCAGTGGACACTATTGGTAATTTCTCAACATAATTATTAGTGTAAAACCTTTCTTGGTAATGAGTAATGGGGAGAGGTTGATAGTATAAAACATTGTGAGAAACGGCTCCCTCTGAAGTGACATAGTTTTTGAGAAAGAATTAATTTTCCGCAAATTTAATTTTGAGAACTAACATTAGGAATTTGAGGTCTTGAAATCAAGCATCTGAAAGCACACAATTTCGTGTGACAGTGTTTTTTTTCTTCTTTTTCTCATTTTTATCTCAACTTCGATGACCAATTGAGCTCAAATTTTCAGAGGTTTGTTATTTTATGCATATGTTGAGATACAGCAAGTGAGCAGACTAGTCTTTGACAATTACCAATAGCGTCCAGTGTCTTGTCATGGCTGGGGATTTGAACCCACCCTCTGCTTATCATAAACACTATAGTTTGAATTCGGTGCTCTTACATACCGCTCAGCCCCAACACTTCCAGTATTGTTAATAAATTGTTTGGTTTAAAAGTCTACAGACAAATTTACCCAAACAAAGTAG